>NW_017537215.1:0-1168 GCF_001853355.1 Bactrocera latifrons | reverse complement strand
CAGTGCAATATAGGATACTGTAATGCATCGTAACCTGTCTCTTATACACATCTAGATGTGTTTTAATGCAGAGTGTGCTGTTCGTCCTCCGTCCAATAAAGTGGCAGCAATTCCAGAAGAAGCAAGAGCCAAAGCAATTTTTTTCTGTGATCGAATAGCCGCCAGAATCAATGTAATAATGAATGTTTTTCCGGTTCCTAAGGTGCGTCCAAGAAATATAATCCGCCAGTGTTGCCAAATTGTTGCAAAATTGTTTGATATACATAGCTTTCTTGATCATTTAATTTGTCAACATGTGATTGCACAAATTCAATCAATTGGTCACAATTGAATTGTTGCTCACGTTGCAATCCTTGATCCATCAAATCATTCATCGGACGATCAGGTGAAATCATAGATAACTGTGACAACTGTGCTTTATGCGCAATTTTGGGACACATATTTTCAATGATTATTAATGCTTCATTGTACATTTCCAAGGTAATCATCAAATCTGTCTCTTATACACATCTAGATGTGTATAAGAGACAGGATGTACAGATGAATCGTCTTTTAATAGGACACGCATATTGACATTCAACGTAAATTTTTTCACAAATTTCCAGCGAGCAGAAGATTTCAGACATGCATTTATTTCATCGGCAGGAATTGATCGTGGAAGAACTGGCAATGTTTGTCGAAAATCACCTGATAACAATATCAAGGCACCACCAAACAGCTGTTGATTTCCGCGTAAATCTTTCACAGTTCGATTCAATGCTTCGAGCGATTTTTTGTTGGCCATTGTACACTCATCCCACAGAATTATCGCTACTTGCTCCAAGACCCATTGCAGCATTTCTTGAAATATTGCATGTCGGCGTTTCACTCACTTGCATGTTCAATGGCAATTTTAATGCAGAGTGTGCTGTTCGTCCTCCGTCCAATAAAGTGGCATGTCTCTTATACACATCTAGATGTGTATAAGAGACAGATGCAGTACTCTTCAAACATTGAAAGTATTTATTCTTCACTTTCCTCTTATTTTTACATAAGCGTATATAATAAATTGTAAATCTCAAAAATTCGAGTTATAATCTAAAACATTTTGATAAACAACGTTCTTAGTTTTACTGTCCGGTGCATGAATGAATAAACGATGTGCAGTACCGACTCTCGAACATGCAAC
>NW_017537214.1:159960-161352 GCF_001853355.1 Bactrocera latifrons | reverse complement strand
ATTTTACATTTTATACTTAAGCTAAAAAGTAACCTTAATCTACCTGTCCCGTAACTTGCAATTCTGTGGAATTGCACCTTTGCGGCTCGTGGCGGATGTTCGSTTMMTGWTGTTGAYGAAAATATTACTGTCAGCTATAATTTTGAATATGTTTCGTTTTAACTTATACATACATACATATATACATGCGCACATAAATAAATATATTCAATATACTTATACTGGAAGAAATACCCAATCGACATTGGGTACAAATTATATAACAATAAATACATATAACAAAAAAAGAATTCTTGTAACATACTTAAATATGTGTACATATGTAAGTGTATTGTCATATATGTAGATACGCTACTGCTTCAAAGTCCACATTGGCATATATTCCGCAATACCCCTTGGTTTTTGACAAGCAGGATTGTGTAAAAAYTCAAAGTGTAATACATATGTACATACATGCATATGTGCAAAGTGTAAAAAGTAGCCAATCAGAAGCCGAGTAGCCAATCAGAAGTTGACTGCACTGCTATTAAAGAGTGACGCGCATACAACACTTGTTCTCAGTTTAAATATAATCGTAGGCATAGAAAGTAGTATTGGACAATAATGTGTAAACATACAATATATGTATATATATTTAAATAAAGAAACCTTGGAGGAATCCAAGGGAAATATATTTCTATAGAATAATCAAAGATTATTYTTAATTGGCGCCTGAGCAGGGACCGGTCTACAAAAGGATTCAGTGAATAAAATCCTTCACGACTCCATAACGACGAATTCAAAATAAAATTCAAGTGTATCAAAAGTGGTCCAACAGAAGAAATTTTCTAAAAATGGCACAGGCACAAGCGGAAATACAGGCACTTCAAGCCATGGTTATGGACTTGCAGAGAAGATTTGCCGAAGCTCAAATAACCGCTGCACCAGTGGAAGAAGCACAAGACGAAGTCTGCACATACTCAGACCCAAAAGATTGATTTAGGACTCTTCAAGTCAGCAATAAACAATTTCAGCGGAGACTACTATGAGTATAGAAACTGGAGAAAACTGGCCTTAACTCTAATGGGAAACGTGGAACCATTCAGGGGATAGAATATATACACGGGATCCTTAATCTTACTCAGGGGAAAGATTACAGGAAGAGCCGCGCAAATTCTCATCAATAATAATACAAAATTAAACTTCGAGGAAATCATAGACCGCTTAGACGACTCATATGCCGATCAGCGCCCACTCTATGTCCTGGAAGAAGACATGATGAGAATAAGACAGGCAAGAAAACCTGTACATATATGCTACGATCAGTTAAACCAAGCGTTGAACGTAGTATTATCCAAAATAGAGATGACACACAAGAATGAAAATGTGATCAGCGCTCTATCCAAGGAGATA
>NW_017537214.1:157848-159250 GCF_001853355.1 Bactrocera latifrons | reverse complement strand
TAAAAGAAAAGGTAGAGCTATATCAGCCAGACTTTGAAAAGGCATTCGATCTAACCACAGACGCCAGTAACCACGCAATAGGAGCAGTACTGAATCAGGGTAGAAACCCAATTTCGTTTCAAGAACATTGACAACCACAGAACAAAACTATTCCACTAATGAAAAGGAAATGTTAGCCATAATTTGGGCATTACAGAATCTAAGAAATTACCTGTACGGAATAGCCGACCTGACAATTTACACAGATCACCAGTCACTTATATTTTCGATATCAGAAAAAAATCCAAACACTAAACTCAAAAGATTTAAAAACTTAATAGAGCAATATGGTGCTAAATTAAAATACAAACCTGGACACGAGAACGTGGTCGCAAACGCACTATCTAGACAAGTAAATACGATGTCAGATACATCAATCCACTGCGCAGAGTCTTCAGCACTCAGATGCATTAAAATGATTGCAAACCCTTAAATTTTTTCCGTACACAAGTTGAATTAATACCGTCAGGAACGAACGAGAAAACTTCATCAACTATATTCCCACGACACGAACGGTTGAAAGTAAAATTTAACACCGAGGAATACTTAATAGAAACGCTGAAGCAAGTAATGAAACCAAAAATTGTAACAGCCTTTCACACAGACTTGGAAACATGGCATAAGTTGAAAGAGAAGATAACAAATATATTTTCTACATATTTCAAAGTATTCACTCAAATTAAGCTAAAAGACATAACCGAAATAATCGACAGAGAGAATATACTAGAATTCACACATAAAAGAGCACATAGAAACGCATTAAACAACTACAAGGAAATACTAGAAACATGTTATTGGCCAACACTAAACAAAGATACGGAGAAAGTAGCAAGAAATTGCACCAACTGTACTGAAAATAAATACGAGAGAAATCCAGTCAAGCAACTATTAGGCAAAACRCCAACACCAAATATACCCGGAACATCTCTACAAGCAGAATATTTTATATTAACAGCAGCAACTTCCTATCATGCATAGACAGACATACGAAATACGCATACTTTCGCAAGCTCGACAGTAAWCGGCATTCMTCGAAATATTTGAAGAGGTACTATGCCAAGCATTCCCGAACTGCACCGAAGTAATGACAGATAACGAGAGTATATTCGTAGGTATAGGCACAACAGCGATGCTTAACGAACTACACATTAATCATACAAAGACCGCGAACAATCATTCGACATCGAACGCACAAGTTGAACGTTTGCACTCCACAATTCTAGAAATTGCGAGAACTTTAGCCGAAGATAAAAAAACAACAACAGAGGAACAAATATTTCCTGCAATAAAAGAATATAATGAAACAATACATTCAGTGACCAAAAGGAAACCAATAGACTTATTGTTTAACAAGAATACAGAT
>NW_017537214.1:144432-157598 GCF_001853355.1 Bactrocera latifrons | reverse complement strand
AAATAAAGTCATACATAAAGATAATATTAGAAATGTACCGAATAATCATAATGACGCTCCTGTTAAAGGAAGCACTCGCGATACAAATAACTAACGTAAAGGACAAAAAATATTTATTAACAGAAACATATCCTACGTACACTTACGACAAATCAGACTATTTATTTCATATGGTAAATTTAACAGAAATATTAAAGCATTGCGATGCATTATGCGATTCGGTTCAAGGAAACAAAAGTTTAGCTAAAGAAACGGCTATAATAAACAGAATAAATGTATTAAAAAATCAGTTATTAATCAGAAGGAACCTAGGAGTATACATTTTTTAGGCCCAATACTTAGCCTTCGATTACAAAACTATTAATCAACATACAATGTTGGAAGAAATTCATAAAGAATTAGGAGATTTAATGTTAACTATAAACTTTGCAAAGAATAAAAATTTCTACTCTGCATCAATAAATTTAGAGGATATCGAAAAAATAATTAAAACCGAAGGATCAGATATACCCGTAATAAATTTAATGGAATACTCAGATATTCATGTATGTAGAATTAGAGATACCTTTATTGTTGTATATAAATATCCAATAATCAAAGAAAAATGTGAAACTTACGAAATTACCCCAATATCATATGAACACGGAAAGATAGCATTAGACTTAAAAATTGCCAAATGTGCTAACGGAATGAAACGAATTAATAAAAGTGAAAATATTTTGTCGAAATACATATGCAAAGAAGACAAACCAGATAATTGTACAATACCTATATTACTAAATTTGCAATCACAATGTAATGTTATAGAAGAAAATAATGAGGAAATAAAAGAAATTAGCGAGGGAAATATATTAATAAATGGAAAAAATAATGTTAACAACAAAACATATGAAGGAACATATTTAGTTCAATTTGGTAAAACAATTGAAATTAATAATAATAAATACCATAAACTCGATGAAGAAATAAAAAAGTATATTTTAGCGCACGGACAAGAAGATATAAAAATATTAGAAATTATGTCCACAAATACGAAATATCAATTTAGTAACATACAAAAATTACACAAATTTTTAATCCCGTATGAAGAGCATCCTATACGAAWTATTGTAATAATCACACTATGTATTCTATTATATGTTAGTTTTAAATTGTATTATGCAATTATGAAATGTAAAACACTCAAACTACAAGAAAGACAGCAGARACAATACGAAGAAATATTAAAACAACAAGGTATGGAACATCTCATCAAAAAKGACGCCACAACTAGCGTATAAAAAGATCAGGAGATCTTTTCACCGGAGGAGGGGGGAGTTAACACCCAGCCATACACGTATGACTCATACTACCTACCACTACATATATATACAACATAGCAACAGTAGACCTGTCTCTTATACACATCTATCTGAATATTTAACATACATACGTATAATTAATTAATTCTAAAATTAAAATATCTGTCTTTCTTTTCGCGGCCTCTTTTCACTTCGAATATATATACATACATATGTATGTATATGCGGCGCAGTTACACAAATTAAATAATTATTAACAAGTTATTACCTACGGTCGGTTGATTCTCGTTTCGTCGTATTTTCATACAGCGAATATATATGCGTATATATGTATATATATACATACGGGCGCATACACATATATTCAATATATGCTAAAAAACATACCCGATCGACATCGGGTACAATTTATAACAAAAAAGGAATTTGATAACATACTTAAATATGTGTGCATATGTAGGTGTATTGTCACATATGTAGATACGCTACTGCTTCCAAGTCCACATTGGAATATACTCCGCCATACCCCTTGGTTTTTGGCTAATAAAACCAAGCAGGATTGCGTATAAAATGTATTCAAAGTCCACATTGGCATATTTCCCGCAATATCCCTTGATTTTTGATCAACAGAAACAAGCAGAATTGTGTAAAAACCCAAAGCGTAATACATATGTACACACATGCATATGTACAAAGTGCAGTGATCTCTAAAACGAGCGCTCATTAGCACATAATAAATAAAATATCCACCTACAGGTATACCCTATAGGACATTTGGATATAAAAAATATATAAGACAAATATACATATATAGAAAAATAAAACATATAAAATATTTCCGGTCAATAATACATAATTAAACCAAATTTTAGCGATTAATTATTTATTTCATTTTAAAAGAGTTCGCGATAATATACATTAAATTCAATACGTAAAGCCTTATCTTTATATCAATTTCGTTCAAAACTCTTATTTACTTACAAGAGTTCTCGTCTAATCACATACATAAATACATATGTATACGAAAATATTTTTGAAAACTCGAATAATCAAAAAGCCATTGGTTTATTGATTTTWTGAAACTCTTACAAGTCTAGGTTTCACTAAGACGTTTTAATTTATTCTACACATCTTCTAAATGAGCTCARATTCAAAAGAATCTAAAGCAATACAATCACTAAAAGTTCCGAAAATGATTTCAGATGAAAAGAGCCCATGTACACCTGCTGAAGCTACACGCTCAAAGCAAGGTGCTAGAAAGCAAAAAAAAGTTAAAGATATTTCTTATACAAAATTCATTGCGGAGAGTGACAGTTTGATACGATACTGCACTCGATTTTCATCTTCGCCGATCCAAGACAATTCAGAATCGGTATTAGAAAGCAAAAAAGACAATTTTTGGACGTGTCTCCAAGCTGCATATGACGCAATCGTAGAATCTGAGGACTCAGCTCTTCCTGAAAACTTTAAATTCTCGGTTTACACCAGGTATGAATACTGCTTAGACCAGTTCGAAGACACAAAGGCAATGATTTCTGATCGACTAAAGCTATTAAGAGCAATTGCACCTACTCCACAACCGAGAGTAGGGCTGCCACAAAGGCAAGCCCAAGAGGCAAGTTCAGGCATTCACCTTAAAGTGCCAGTATGCGACACAGATATATTTCATGGTGGTTATGAACAGTGGCCGTCCTTACGGGACATGTTTACAGCTGTGTACATAAACCATCCTAAATTATCACAAGCGCAGAAATTGTATTACCTCAGATACAAAACCAAAGGTCAGGCAGGCGTAATAGTGAAACAGTTCGCTCTCAATGACGAAAATTTTAATTCTGCTTGGGAAGCTCTAAAAGCACGTAACGACAACGAGAGAATATTGGTCGACAAGCAAGTGACGATACTAATGAATGAATACCAAAAATTCAGAAAGAAACCAGTAAAGAATTCATAAAGCTTCAATTCAAATTTCAAATTGTTTGTCGGTTTTATCGACACAGAATATYCCCACAGATAATTGGGACCACATTCTGGTAAATATATGCACAGCTGCATTACCAGAAAAGTCCTTACTTTTGTGGGAGCAATCGCTCTCATCGCGAAGAACGGGCCCAACGTGGCAGCAAATGAAAGAATTTCTTACTACCCAATATGAAATTGCAGAAAAGGTAGATCAAAAAATAGTCAGACCGAAAAACGTTCAAAGCGACCTCAATAGACCCCAAGCGAGCAACAACAACAACTTAAGTCGTAGTTTTTTCAAAACACAAGCCTTCACATCCGAACAAAACCAATATACGTCATGCGAACTCTGTAAAGGGGGGCACAGGCACAGAAATTTAAAAAACTAAATATTAACGAAAGAAACAATTTCGTAAGAACAAAAAAACTTTGTACCAACTGTTCGTCATATGCACATGCGCTCAAAGATTGCGAAAGCAAATTTAATTGCGTTTATTGCCATAAACGACATAACTCAATGCTGCACATTAAAAATTTTTTCAGCTACGCTCAAAATAACGCTAATGTTAAAAGAGCAGCGGGATTAGTTGCAACAGAAAATCCCGAAAATTCCGAAAATTGCCAAGAAGTACYATGCTGCTCAAAGGCTTTAAAAACTCAGACGCTACACAGCGAAAACCTAAGCAGTGTATTATTACCCACAACACTGGTCTCCATCGACCACCGAGGAGATGTTTAAACTTAGGGCCTCAATCGACCAAGGATCTCAATGACCATTTATAGCGTCTATGGCACAAAATAGGCTACAACTACAACAAAACTAGCTAATTTTGAAATTACGGGAATGGGCGGAAGAGTAGTACAAAACTCAAACAAAATCTGCCCCATTACCCTTATTTCTCCCCAAGCAGATATTCGCATACAATCAGAAGCTATTGTCTTACCGCAACTAACAAACATGCTTCCTAGCTATCATATAAATAGCAAGCATTGGCTAAAGGTTTCACACCTTAAGTTAGCAGACCCCAACTGTTCCATCAAATAGACATTCTATTAGGCAGCGATCTCATACCACAAATTATTCTCGAAGGTGTTGAGAAAATAACAAAAACACTTCAGGCGCAAATTTTCGGATGGGTCCTAAGCGGCCTAGTTGCGGAACCAGCCACCACAATGCCAACTGAAGTTGAGAAAATCTCAAAAGAGGACCTCAATACACAACTGAAGAAATTTTGGGAGTTAGAAGAACTCCCCCCATATCAATCACAACCCCARAAGATCGATATTGAGAGGGTTTTTGCAAACTGGCGTATATACAAATACGTTTTCAATGGGATGTTGAGAAAATATAGTCGTACATAAAGATGATCAAGATCTTCAGCGAACTATTTTCCGAAAATCTCCCAATAGTCCCCTACGCGACTTCAAATTAAAAACAGTTACCTTTGACGTAAACTGTGCCCAATACCTTGCCATTCGTACACTCCACGAACTAGCAGAAGACACAAATTCAGAATTTCCTCTGGCAACACAAATGTTGAAAACACACACATATGTATACGACATTCTGTCTGGAAGCCACAATCTTCCACATGCATACGAGTCACCAGCACAAGTGACACAAGCTTTCCGTTGAAAAAGATAACGGCGAACCACCCTAATAGTTTAAAGGACATACCTAAAAAAATCTATTAGACGCTAATTTCCTTAAATTCGGAAAGGAAAGCACAACAAAAACGTTGGCGATACAATAGAGTGYGATATCTGACCAGTTTTCATACACTAATGAGTCAATATCCGCACTATCAGCTATTACAAAGAGGCAAATTTTATTCTCGGTGGCAAAACTTTTCGACCCCGCAGGATGGTTTTCGCCAATTATGATACAAGCAAAAATTCTAATACAAGAATTATGGCTAGATGGTACCGACTGGGACGAGCAAGTAAAACCACTTCATTTAGAAAAGTGGTCCCAGTTCGCAAGCAATCTAAACGACATCACACAAATACAAATCCCATTGTGGGTAAATTATATCCCAGAGCACAAAGTCGAACTACACGGCTGGTGTGACGCCTCTGAAACGGCACATTGCGCCACTATATATGTTCGCACACAAAGCGACAAGGGGACCACAGGCCACTTACTAGTTGCAAAAGCAAAAGTGGGTCCTCTAAAAACAATAAGTCTATCACGACTAGAATTATGTGGTGCACTACTACTTGCCAAACTAGCATCCATAGTGCAAACGCATCTGAATATGGCAAAACACAAATTATATCTCTGGTCTGATTCCGAGATGGTATTAGCCTGGTTGGAAAAACTACCACATGCATGGAAGACGTATATTTTCAATCGAACATCTCAAAGGCTTAACCTAGTGGGATCAGCCACCTGGCGATAGGTAGCCAGTGCTGACAATCCTGCTGATCTAGGTACAAGAGGTACTTGTGCACCTTGCCATCACCACCCTCTGGTGGAATGACCCCCGATGGTTAACAGAATCTCCCGATTCTTGGCCACAATCGCCCATGCGCAACATTATTGCCCCCGAAAGTCGAAAAATCGACTCCTTTCACATAATATTGGATGATACTGACATCCTTGAGAGATTTACATCTTACCACCGAGCCCTCAGGGTAATTGCGTACATGGTCAAATTCATAGAGCGACACAAACTTAGAATTAAGGGACTGTGCACAGTATATCCCCAAGGCGATACAGTGGCGCACTTAGACTTACAAAAAGCAAAGGTCGCTCTTATCGCATTTACTCAAGCGCGGTACTTCAGCAAGAGATATCAAAACTGAGAGAAGCGAAGCCGATTGATAAAAAGAGCTCACTACTAGTACTAAATCTATTCATCGATACGAAGGGTCTACTTCGTGCATTGTTATACCAGAGAGACCGCAACTTGACACCATATATCTCAATTATGTCCACGTACTATTTTTACACACAGAACACCGCTTCATGCAAAAAATAGTCCGCCAATAGTTTTATATCCCAAGACTCAAGCCAAAGATAAAGAAATGCATTTTTTCGTGCACGATCTGCACTATGCATAAACAGAAGATGAGGACACAGATTATGGCAGCACTTCCACCGGAACGCTGCAACTTCGCTCTGCCTTTCACTATCACAGGTGTCGATTTTGCTGGGCCTTCCACACTGATGAAGGCTACGTGGCTGTCTTTGTCTGTTTTACGACAAAAGCAGTACACCTCGAGYTATGTACTAATCTGACAAAAGAGGCTTTTCTCGCGGCATTTGCTCGCTTCGTCGGACATCGTGGTTTCCATCAAAACTCATGAGCGACAATGGCAAGACATTTATAGGATCCATACAGTAATACCGACACGCAGAAATTTAAAAATCCGTCTAATAAACAAAACCGAAATAAACCGATGGCTCATATCTAATTATGACATATTTATAATTAACAATCTCTTTTATCCATAGTAGATTACCATGGWCCTAGATACGCCAGTGTTAGCCACGCCACCCGTGGTCGGCCACCAGCGTACAACGCACCGGGCATACCCCAACGCCCCGAGWTGCAGTTGAAACAGCACCGGCAGCAGGCAGTCGTTCAGCACGGGTCTCGGACGGGCATCGTATAACATGCSCCCTGTGCCGGCGCCCACATCGCCTGCACCACTGTGGGATCTTTAGAGGAATGCGACCGTTACAACGTCAGCAGTGGCCCAGGTACATGGGCACTGTTTGAACTGCCTATCGCAGACGCATAGGCGTCAAGAGTGTGAGTCGAGGGGTTTGTGCCAAATCTGCAACAAATGTGATGTGGATCACACCCTGCTTCATGCGCGATGTAAATCGGCCACCGATACCTCGCAGCCACGCAACAAGGCATCGACCCTTAAGTTGAGCAGTGCATCAGCGGGTTGGAACATCGATTCGGCGTCGACAGCCTAGGCCCCAGGCACGGCGATCCGCGGATCTTAGCAGCGTCGTGGCAACGCTGCAACAGCTGCAGCGACTCCTAGGCTAATCAGTTGCCTAGGGCGGCCGGGATGGCTAAATGAGTCACAGACCCCCTCACAATATCACACTCCAAAACCACACACATTACATACACCACATCGTCATTCACCACCACATCCTAATTACACCTCACCTCATCATTACGTTCCACATCACACGCATACAAATACTACAACATCACGATTTCAACATACCAAAAAAGGAACAAAAGGGACGGACGGACAAGGCACCAGACTCTTTCGCATGATCGCTACGAACTCGCAAACATCASCACGTTCCTTCGTTGAGTTAATCGCTTTTTCTTCTCGTTGCGCCTTTTTTAATTATTTACGTGCAAGGTAAGTGTCGCTTTAAAGTGCCTAGATTCTAACCCAATAAAACAATTACCATGAAAATAGCATAATTTAATAATATTGTTATTAATTTTGCATGAATTCACGAAAATTCGCAAAATGATATTCATATCATATCAYTGCATGCAAACGTATAAAAATATAAGCAAAAGAGCAACATTCAACTGTAAAAGCAATGTATATTTCTGAGCAAAATTTTCATTCAAAAGGTGAAACCCACTAATAGAATTGTGTTAGCTCTTGACAGTTCACACGCCTGCCCGCAATTGAACCTTCTCTACATTATACGTTCTCTGGTGTAATTATGGGCATGCATACATATTATATATTTCTGTCTCTACATATTCTCTGCTTCGGCATCTATGCCATATCATCATATGCCGTAAATACATATATTTATTTCTCTTCATATTTTCGGTAAGAATATGWGAGAGAATTGTAAAAAATGTTAAAATTGTGAGGCGAATTCCTTTCTTTGAATCTAACAAATGTTCGACATCGAACCTGCACCTTCTCCATAGTCTTCATTCTCTGGCCGAACATCGGGGCGGGCGGGGTGGAGTTGTCACTGAATGAAATACAGAAGTGGGGCGTGCACGTCTGTAAGATGGGTATCCGCGCGGCTCAGTCGCGCGGTCGGCTCCTTATGCAGCGGACGCTACCGATGTTGAACATTTAGATTTTTCCATACAACACATTTCAGATAGAGCACATTTTTTTSCGGGGCTTTCCTTCTTGACACTATAACTCCAGAACGCACGAACCGATTTCCGCGGTTTTGCATTCGTTGGAAAGGTCTCGGGCTAAGTGAGGCTTGTAGCAAAGAAAAGGAAAAATTTTAACAGAAGAGCGGGAAAATCTTGCTATACATACAGCGCCATCTTTGATACATAGCATGTACTACAAACCAATATATTAAGTAGATGGCGCCGGAGCGTGATACATTGTTTGACAGCTACTCATTGTTTTCTCAGTTAATTTCATGTGACAAACCAGAATTGTGTTCACTATGAAAAAAAAAAAAATTTAAAAAGAAGTTATTTGTTTCCTAACATTTCAATTGGAAACCATCAAATCAATCACGTGTATTGTTCAAATTTTTATTAAATTTTAACAGGAGGCATTTGTCTTTAAGGTGGTAAGTTGAAGGGTGTATATTATGTAGATCGTGTATTTGAGGTTAAATTCACCACTCTGGCCATAGTCCAAAATGCCTAAAGAGTTCGAAGATCATTGGCATCATACAATCGCGCAAGAACACGAAGATCATTGGCATTATGCAATCGCTTGGCAGTCCAATATTATCTCACTGCGAACTACAGTGATAATGAAAATTTAGATATTGGACCAATGACGACTATATGCTGATATTGCAATGCGTTAAAGTTCAAAAGAGAAACGGCTGCATTGTGCTGCGCAAGTGGAAAAGTCAAACTGGATCCATTACTTATATCACCACAGCCACTGAAAAGAATGTTCGATGGAAGTGATTACGATTCCAGCCATTTTCTTCAACACATCCTTGAATACAATAACTGCTTTCGTATGACTTCGTTTGGAGCTAATATCATTCGAGAAGGCGGTTTCATGCCGACTTGCTAGGTAAAAGATACAACACACATAACCAATCACTCAAACCAAAACAATGAATTACAACACATAACTTGACCCTAATAATGCTGTAGTTAACATGTTCAAAACAGCATTGGAATGAATGCCATTGGATACGCAAAAATTTGTCATATGAGCGGATTGTACCTCAACAGGTGAACATGTGCGAAGATTCAATGCACCCATCGTTAATGATGTTGCTGCAATTATTGTTGGCGATCCAACTAAATTGCGAGAGATTGGCGTTCAGTGAAGAAGCAATATTATGCATCGTGTAAACGAGAGACATCGTTTGTACGATGCGTTATAATATCCAATTATTTATTGGCAAGAGCAAGACGGATACGACATCACGTTGAAAACGGTCGATCCAATTATAGGTACAATATTCACACACTAATTATTGCTGATATTGGTTTCCATTAACAATTAATTTAATTTTACATTTTCAGGCGTATCAACGAATTATAATCTAAGCGCAATGAATTGGTTTGTGTATCGTATGATGATTCGTACACATGAGGAGAATATCATTCTGAAGTGCCGTCGGTTATTCCAGCAATTCCCTGTCGATATGTAAGCCAAGTTCGACACCGAACGTTTAGCGTTCATCCGATTCAATCAGGCAAAGCTACGATCTGAGGACTATATAAACTTGCGATGTTCAGAATATTGCACGTCTGACGAAGCCCACGCTACATGCACGAATACGCTCAACTATCTATGACGTACGTGCGAAATTATGTAACTTCGGATTTATTTATTACGTTCACATGCAATCCGAAGTGGACGGAGATTGAACGTGAGTTGGAACCGGGCCAAAAGCAGAAAGATCGCCATGATATAAACGCCAGAGTATTTCAGTAAAAACTCAAGGTTATGATGGATTTGCTTACTAATATCCCAATTTGGTTGCTGAATAAATTACATTCACATGAAGTGGATGACATCATATTAGCTGAAATGCCTGATCCAGTGACTGATCGCCATCTACACGACATTTTGACGACATAAATGGTGCATGGACCATGCGGTGCATTAAATCCATTATCGCCTTGCATGGCTGATGGAAAGTGCACAAAACGATATCCGCTATCGTTAGTTGGTGAAACAGTCACAGGGAACGACGGATATCCAGTTTATTGTCGGCGTTCAAAAGAAGATAATGGTCGAACTATCGAAAATAAAGTTCAAAATCAAAAGATTGAGATCGGAAATGAATTCATTGTAAAATATTGCCAGCTGCTATCACGAATTTTGGAAACACATGCAAACGTTGAGAGTTGTCATTCGGCCAAATCAATCAAATATTTGTGCAAGTATGTATGTCACAGCAGGCAGCGACATGGCTGTGTTTGGTAAATGTTGGAAAATGCGATTGACGAARTCAGCAACTTCCAAATGGGCAGATACGTTAGTACTAATGAAGCACTGTGGCGATTATTGTCATTTCAAGTTCATGAAAGATATCCACAGTTGTACATTTAGCAGTGCATTTGGAAAATGGCYAAAGAGTTTACTTCACTGAGGAACAACGAGCTGAGAGACCACCATCATGTACGTTGAAATGCCCAAGTATTATACTTGGAATCTAAATGTAATGGTAAATGTACGTGGATCAAAATCATTTGCGCATTTGAAAACTGTGAATAGCCATCAATGCCTAATATATCGAGAAACATGTCAACTATTGGGTTTGCTGGAGAACGTTTCTCATTGGGATTTAACACTTGCGTAATCAGTTGTTTCATCAAATGCGTACCAAATACGAACGCTGTTCGCAATTATCATCACCCCATGTTTTCCTTCACAACCAATCAGTTATGGAACAAATAAAAAGACGACATATGTGAAGATATCTTACATCGCTTGTGCATTCAAACTAATTATCCTGACATCCAAATAACCATGAAATCTACAATGAAGGATTGATTCTGATTGAACATCAATGCTTGACTATTGCAAACAAGCTATTGGTTRAAGTAGGAATGATTGTGCCAAATCGATCGATGCACGATGCATTCAACCCAGAATTAAATAGAGAGCTGCAATACAATGTTGATACAAAAACAAGTATACGAGRCATTAATGCAAGCGATGGACAATAATACCGGTGGTCTGTTCTTCCTGGATGCATCTGGAGGAACAGGGAAAACATTTGTAATTTCATTGATTTTGGCCACTATTCGATCAAGATGTGACATAGCTTTGACGTAAGCATCATCTGTAATTGTGGCGACTCTTCTATATGGCGGTCGTACTGCATTTTCTGCGCTTAATTTGTCACTCAATTTAAACACAATTGATACTACAACATGCAATATTTCCCGATCCAGTGCAATGTTAAAATTGTTGATGCAATGCAAGCTCAATGTTTGGGATGAGTGCACAATGGCACATAAGAAATCCCTTCAAGCACTTAACTTCACACTGAAGGATCTTCGGCGAAATAACAACATCTTTGGCGGCTTGATAAAATTGTCCGCAGACGATTTCAGGAAGACGTTGCCAGTAATTCTCCGTGCAACGGCTGCAGATGAATTGAAGGCTTGCCTGAAGGCACCACATTTATGGATAAACGTAAAAACATTATCACAACCACTAATATGAGAGTTCAACTTCAAAATGATCAAAGTGCTGCACAATTTTCCAAACAATTGTTTCCGACTGATCTTACGTTTCACTTCAAACGATTGCAATTAAAAGTTCGCCTTGCGTTCGCAATGACAATTAACAAGTCGCAAGGCCAATCGCTTAGTGCTTGCGGGATAAATCTAGAAAATCATTGTTTTTCCCATGGGTAGTTATACGTTGSGTGTTCACGTGTTGGGAAACCATCCGCTTTGTTTGTGTTAACGTCAGACCAAAAAACAAAAAATGTGGTTTACCAAAGAGTACTTCAATAAAACGGATAATTTGCGGACACGTAAAACGCTTCGATTCAATATTTACTTTGGATTCACTTTCATTTACTAACTTCAACTAAATAACACTTAATTTTTGTAATCGAAATAAATTCATTACTGCTGTGAAATGAAATATAATTTTTCCTTTTCAAATATAAGACAAAAAAAAATTCTATCTTTTATTCACCAACCGAAATATTATATAAAACGAAGGCATCTGGTGGCGAAACGGAGTTCGCCGGGTTTGCTAGTACTATATAAAAAAAACAAACATTGTTGTGAGTATCGCTACTTACATAAATTTTATGAAGCTCACATTACGCATATATAAAACAAACAAGTAAGGAAGTTCGGGTGTAACCGAACATTTTATACTCTCGCAACTTGCAAGAATCAAATCCCGGGAAACACTTTAAGGTGTGAAACCAATCTTACAGGTATAAAGTAAAGTCAGGCGGTGGTTCGAAAATCCTGATATTAGTTATTAAAGGGCTAGGCCAAGTTAGCTCAAATTTATCTGAACACTTTTGGTTGGACTTGAACAATTTTTCGACAAAAGGTGGCATACTTTAAGGGAATTATTAGAGAAAATTTAATCTCATTATATTAATTCCTTCTTGATTTGTGTACTGTAAAGTAAAAGTATCAAGTGGAATTTAAAATTGTGCTATGTGGGAAGACGGCTTGTTTATTATCCGATTTCACTCATTTTCACAGAGTGATATAAGAATATGGAAATAATGGCACATATCGAAGTCGGTTGGAAGGTTTCAGAGACATGGGGTTTTCTTCTGATTTCACCAATCATATGGCATAAAACCAGAGTGATGTTCGAAAATCCTGATATTACTTACATATATTGGAGCTAGGTCGAGTTTTCAATGAATTGTACCCATTTTATGCGCAAAGGTACACTGTCACGAACAAAACACGCTATCCTAATTTTTATTAAGACACCTGACATATTGGGCGATATATGCGGTACAAAGTCACTTTGAAGTTCGAAAATCACCGCTTACGCGATTATAGC
>NW_017537214.1:139786-141613 GCF_001853355.1 Bactrocera latifrons | reverse complement strand
TCCTTATTTCGTTTGCCATAGTCGTCATCAAAAGTGGGGTCTCTCATCCGAGGCTGTTGTTGCGTTGTCATTGGGGTTGGTTTTTTTTACGTGGCGGGTCCCAAACCCAGCGCACAACCCTATGCAGGGAATGTTTCGCCTTCTCACTTTAGCTCACCTTCAAACGGATGTTGTTAGGCTACCCAGAGAATACTTGGTCAAGGACCGGAAGTCGTGAGCTGCTTGAGTCACGAGTATGTAAAAGAATCGTTTCTGGCCACTCCCAAGTGAAAGGCGATCAGAAAACTTTCCTCACTTGCGYGAACTTCTACACATGACTCCATCCTACTCATTTGCACAACGTGACATATAAATATAAGAATTATGTTACGTACCAACATTTGTCTAAATCGATTGGTCGGGCCCCGAGATATGGGATTTAAATCAAAGAGTARGCGGTGCCACGCCCATTGTCCAATTTTCACACCGGCTCCCATAAAGCCCYTTCATATTATCTTAGAGGTAATTTTAAGTGTCTTTGGTGTATTTATTTATTGATTTATCACGCTTTCAGTATTTTTTAACAGTACCGTTATATGGAGAGTGAGCTGGGTTATCCTCCGATTTTATCAATTTTCACAATGTCAGTAGAAGTTATTATAAGATTTGCACTTAAAAAATTTGGTTGTTGTAGCTTTAGTTGTTAAGGATATATGCGCATAAAACTTTTTAGAGGGCGTGGCCAACACCACCTTTTCAGCATTTTTTTACACAGGTACCCTTGCCACTGCGATCCTCTGTACCAAATTACAGCTTTGCAACCGATATGACATGAGAGAGCTTTATGGGAGCTTGAGTGAAAACTGGACGATTTGCGGGGCACCGCTAACGCCCGTTTAGACCCTGAGCRATTTTTACTCATAACAGTGTATCTTTGTGCCTAACTTGGCCTAGCCATATATAAAATATTCGGTTGCACCCAAACATAGTCAAAATGACTTGCAATTTCCCATCTTAATTATGCTGGACTGACGAGCAGGATTTTGGAGTCTATTCTTGATAGTAAGGGTTTGTGCTGGTTTTGCATAAAATGCAGACTGCCAGAAAATGAATTATTTAAAGTCTTTAAGAAGGTGCCGAACATTGGTCTCAGTAATCTGTCTTCCTCCTCTTGCCCTTAAAGAGAGAAGGTTTCGTCTGCTCAGAATACAGAAAAATGATAAGCGAAAAACTTCTCACGATCCTCCAAATAAATCGGTAAGTCAGTTAAGATTTCAATTTACCGTAAGTTTCATGGAAATTTATTTATTTATTTATTTAAAAGAGAACTAATTATAAATAA
The DNA here is from genome assembly GCF_001853355.1 of Bactrocera latifrons. NCBI lineage: Eukaryota > Metazoa > Arthropoda > Insecta > Diptera > Tephritidae > Bactrocera > Bactrocera latifrons. The sequence continues at coordinate 140,292 of NW_017537214.1, read as the reverse complement.
TTAATCCACTTGTAAGAATCAGCACTGGGCTACCAGGGCCTTCGGCTCTTAATACTAAGATTATGGTGAAAAGAAAATATTTAGTAAGGTTATTTAGTTGTATGTGGTGTTATATGTCTTTGATAGATAGGTTTTACACCAGTTGGGGTTTGATCTCTGTAGTGATGTTGGTAGCTAGTCCAATCTCGGAGATATATATTATGGCAGTATTTTTTTATATGTTCTTTGATGTTTTTAGTAGTAAAGTGGGGAAAGAACACCAGCGGCTCTCTGCTACCTTCTTTTGCATATTTATCCGCTATCTCATTGCCTTTTATACCAGCATGCCCTGGTACCCACATTATTTTTATGCTGTTTTCATGATGGAAGAGTTTGTCGCATATATTCTGTATTAGCCATGAATTATTTGCTGAGTTTTGAAGTGAATCAATGGTTGATTTACTATCGCTACATATTATATGTTTTTCTCCTGTTGATGAGGCGAATAGAACCGCTTCGTAAATTGC
>NW_017537214.1:129868-137677 GCF_001853355.1 Bactrocera latifrons | reverse complement strand
CAGCTCTGAAAGTATTCGACGCAGTACCCGCCGGGGGAAGCAGAGGAAGAGGAAGACCTCCACTCCGTTGGAAGGACCAAGTGGAAAAGGACCTGGCTTCACTTGGAATATCTAATTGGCGCCACGTAGTGAAAAGAAGAAACGACTGGCGCGCTGTTGTTARCTCGGCTATAAAAAGAAGAAGAAGAAGTTGTAAGTTTGGTTTTTATCAAAAATTATTCCAAGTATTCTGAGTGTATTAGTGTGAGGAATTTGGGTATTAGAAAGGGATAGGATAGGAAAGGTGCATTTGTGTTTTTTATTTGCGGGGAGGTCTGTGAGTGGGAGGTTGAGTTGTTAAGGTGAGTAATAAAGTTGGAAATGAGTGGGATCGTTGAAGCGCAGTCGAGAGTCGTCGTGGAACAGTCATCGACTGCCGTTGAGGTTGGTAATGAGTAAATGTGGTTTGTTGAGTTTGGTGAATTTGTTTGTTTTGGATTTGGTTCTATGTTATTATTTGAGTTGAGAGAGGGAGTAACTGTGAATTTCAGGTTGGGTTGTTGTTTTCTTGTTATTGTCTTTGTCTTTGTTGGTTGAGTTGTTTAATATGTTAGAGAATGAAGGAGATGAAGAAGTAAAAGTTGGTGGAGTTTGCAATTTATGTATGTTTACTGCTTCGCGATATGAGCATTTGATGTCTGTTTGGATAGTGATTATTTTTTTTATTTGTTCAAATTTCGGGCATTCTTTACTGGAAGATGAGTGATTTCCTGAGCAATTTACGCAAAAGGAACCGGTGCATGGCGAAGGGTTGGGTGGCAAAGCACATGTGTCACATAYAGGAKACTTATTACAACGTTTTTTGGTGTTACCAAGAACTTCGCAGTTTTTGCACCTCATGGGATTAGCGTAGTAAGGTCTTACTTTTTTTTGTACCACGGGATGTCGATTTGTTCCGGTAAGTAGTATAAGTCGAATGTAAGAAGAACTACTCCGCTCGGAGCAKATTGACCATTTACATACTTGGGGAATTTGTAGATGGACGACACACCCTGTTCCTTCAGATTTTCAACTATTTCTACGTCAGGAACGTCATTTAAACAAGGAGCGTAAATGGTTCCTTTGCTAGAGTTAAGATTGTGTAAGTCAATTTTGACGTTGCAAACTCCTAATAGTTGTTTTCTAGACGTGAACTCTTTGGCGATGATATTGTTTTTCACAAGAAGAAGTAGGTTTCCGTCCCGGAGCTCGCTGATTTTTATTATTTCAGAGCTTATGTTTAATAAGGCTTTATGGATTGCGAAACAGTAGTATTTGTTTAGAGGTTTTTCGTGTCTGTCTGCCAAATATTTGGGATGGTCTTTTGCTTTTGTTGATAGAGTGGGGAAGAGGTCAAATTTTGTCGCTTTGGTTTATTTCCTTTTTGGTTCGGGACTAGAATCTAACARCCCGAACCTATTATTTCCCAATGGGTCCCACCAGGGGACATTTTRAAAAAAAATTACCTTTGGAGTTGACTGTATTGAAGAGTTAGAAAAATCACTATAGAAAGAAGAAAAAGTAAATTGCAAAACACGTGAGACGAATTAGCTCGTAAGCGCGCTGTACAAAGTAGACAGCGAAAACACTGAGAGAAAAACCGTATGCGTCGAATGGCAGTCGATGACTGTCATGGAAATCTATTGATGATTATATTATGCATATTAGTTAATATTTTAACGAGTTCTTAGATGAAATGTCGGAAAATGTAAAACACACCATGCTTTATCGATGTTTAGTTCGCACCTTACACAACTTACCCTCCCATTTAAAAATTCCGCATTTCGAATTGAAAAAATAATCCGCCAGGTCGGTTTGGATGTATTTTGAAAAAGAGTTGTGGTATGTAGGTTTGATGTCTGCTTGGGTGATGTATGTTCGTGTCTGGTGTCCTCATGTATGGGRTCTTTATGTGGATCGCGTTAGAATGATATGATGTCCTCCAAGAACGTTTGTTGAGGAAGAAGGCGTTAACTCATTTAACCATCGCGGCCCCCCAAGACAAATACTAGCCTAGCAGTCGCTGTACTAGCTAGAGAGGCAACAACGCTGCTGAAGCTATTGGAGCGGCGGTATGATGTCCATGGTATGATCAAAATTTGTAGTAATTTCAAATGATGTCCTTTATGGCAACAAACGCAATTATATTTGCTCTCACAATCTTTAAGCATTTGCGCATATTATAAGAAATTTGGGCAAAGTCATTTTGAATTTACAAAAATGTTTCGGTTAGTGATATTTAGTTTTTAACATTTCACATTTTTCATTTAAGTTTATAATTGTACTGCTCAGATGTGAAAGTTTGATTTTTGAATTAGCTTCTATTTAATATAATTGCTGTTGCTACTATTATTAGGTTTAGTTATTTTATTTGTTTGTTTGAGTACTCTTTCTGCGATTTCATACTGGCTAGTTGGAAAATCTTTCATTTGCTACTTGGGACATTTTTTCCTTGATTGGTCCCATAGCAATAACGATTGTTATGATAATGCTCTTCTTCTTCTTTACTGGTGCAGAAACCATTCACGCGATTATACCCGACTTACAAAAACCGCGCCAGTCGTTACTTCTATTCACAAGGTGGCAACAATTTGAGATTCCAAGCGAAGCTACTGCGTCCAATAGTTTCAGAGCGGGGGTGTTTCTTCCATTCTTACAATATGACCTAGCTTGTGTAGCCTCTATCTTTTAATTCGCTGAACTATGTTCGCAGAACGGGAATAATGAGTGAGTTATAGAGTTTGACTTTTGTTAGTCGAGAGAAGACTTTACTTCTCAATTATCAACTCAGTTTCGAGACTCACATTGTTGTTGGTATTGATATTGGTTCCAAGATAGACAAAATTATCTACGTCTTGAAAGTAATGACTGTCTACAGTGACGTGGGACCCAATTCGCGAGTGCGACGACTGTTTGTTTGATGACAGGATATATTTGGCTTGCCCTCGTTCACTACCAAACTCATCTACTTCGCTTACTTGTACAATCTGGAGAAAGCAGAACTAACGGTGCGGTCGCTTAGGCCAATGAAATCAATATCATCAGTATACGCCAACAGCTGTACACTCTTATAGAATATGGTAGCTTCTCAGTTTGGTTCTGCAGATTGAATTATTTTCTGCAGAAGTAGGTTGATGAAGTCACACGGAATAGAGTTGCCTTGTTTGAAACCTGGTTTGGTATCGAACGGTTCGGAAAGATCCTTCCCGATCCTTCAGGAGCTTTTGTTGTTGCTCACCCTTAGTTTACACAGCCGCATTGGTTTTCTTAGATACCAAATTCAGTCATTAAAGCAGCTCTTTTTCGTTCTGTAAAAAACAGTTTTGAAACCGACGATAAGGTGGTGTGTGTCGATTCTCTTTTCATGGATTTTTTTTACAAGACTTGGCGCATTGTGAATAGCTAGTTGTTTATTTTAAAGTTAAAAGTAATCTTTCTGAGGTCCCCTGTGGATTGGGCAAAGCCCACTTCAATTCCAATCGTTGGGCACGCTTTAGTCCGACCATATTCTTCAAAAAAGCTGCTGCATGCTCCTTATCAGTTCTCCCGCCGCTTTGTTGTTCTTCATTCGGATAATCGCTATTCRAACTTCTACATGGTCGAGAAATGGAAAATCTGCTCTATTGTCATCGATTGGAGAATCGGGTTCGCTTTCTCCTGSCGTTATTCTTTCGCTGCCATGCAGCAGACTGGAGAAGTGTTCCCTCCATAATTTATGTACGCTCTGAGCAGCGGGGACTAGATCACCTTTGGCGGTTCTACAAGGGTATGCTSCGGTCTTGAAACCTTCTGATAGTCGCCGTATTTTGCTGTAGAATTTTTGAACATTACCCCTGTCGGCCAGCTTGTTAAACTCTTCCTCTCTCACTTTGTTTGTCTCCGTCCCGGACGTGTTGTGGTCGATTGTAACGTTGTGAGGTAGGCAGCCGGTTTTCTCTCAGCTGCGACACAGCACTCCTCGTCCTACTAGCTGTTCTTTTGCATTTTCCGAAAACCATTGATTTCGGTTGCAGCTGTATGTAAAGACTTTGAAATGCCGTCTCACAGTTCCCTTATCCCGAGTTGTTGACGAATACTCTCAGAAAGCAGGAGTGCAGCCGAGTAAAAAATCGTTCGGCTATCTGTTGTGATTGCAGCTTCCCGACGTCGAACGTTCTTTGTGCTTGTTGAGGCGCGTTTATTTACTACACAGAGGAGGGTGCGAATTTCCCCTGTATCAACACTGGAGACGTGTCTTCCGTCTATCACAACATGATCGATCTGGGTGGTGGCTTATCGATTAGGAGACAGCCGGCTAGTTTGATGTATTTTCTTCCCCGGCGAAATTTATCAGCCTCAACCCATTAGCGGATGTTTCCTTGAGGATGCTTAATTTACCCACTGTTGCGTCAAAGATACCTTCTTTGCCCCACCTGACGTTAAATTTGCCAAGCACGGTTTTGACATCGTGGCTGGGGCAGCTCTCATTAGTACGCTGCAAGCACTCATAAAACTCATCTTTAGTCACATCGTCCTTTTCATCCGTCGGCGAGTTGCCTCAAACTGGAAGTTTGAGCTGCTTGAGCCGTTTGTAAAAGACTCTTTTGTAACTAAGAGTTTCAAATCCACCGATCAAAGAATACATTTTTTATATACCGAAATTACTTGTTGAATTTCAAAAAAAATTAAATTTTGCATATGCTTGTATGTATATGTTTGAAGGAGACCTCTTTTATGCAAATAAGACTTTTGAATAAGAGAACGATAACGCTTGCAATTTCCGTATATATAGTACGTGTAACCTCATGTGTAAATTACGCGTACTAAGAATWTAATTTAATTTTCGCTAGACGTGTTTGAATGCAGTAATTTGCAAAGGCGTTAGCCTGTGGGTTTGGATGTTCTGCGAAGTTTAGAAATATATCTCATTCTACTGTCCTCTTTTATTATTAGATTTTATACTCTTGCAACCTTGTATACTCTTTCTATATATATACATATATACATATAAATGATTAGGGTGATGAGAAAGGTTGAAATCCGGTTCACTGTCTGTCTGTCCGTCCGTGCATGGAAGCTGTAACTTGAGTAAAATTGAGATATCTTGATGAAACTTGGTAAGCATATTAAAAAAATTTCGAGTTCGTAGGCGGACATAATCGGTCCACTGCCATTCCACCAAATTGCCTTTAACCGAAAAACTATAAAGTGCCAAAACTAAGCCATAAATAATGATATTAAAATGAAATTTGGCACAAAGGATCGCATTAAGGAGGGGCAAATCAACTGAAAATCACTAAAAGTGCGTTAACCGACTAACAAAACACGTCAGACCCACTAAATTTTACGGAAGAAATGTCAGAAGGAAGCTGCATCTAGGCTTTTTTTTAAATTGAAAATGGGCGTGGCGTCGCCCACTTATGGACCAAAAACCATATCTCAGGAAGTACGCAACCGATTTCAATGAAATTCGGTATATAATATTTTCTTAACACCCTGATGACATGTACCATAAGGGKGAAATCGGTTCGCAACCACGCCTGAAATCTCGATTATCACTTTATCATGCGAGAGTATAAAACGTTCGGTGCCACCCGAACTTAGCCCTTCCTTACTTGCTTTCTTTACTTATGTCAATGCTTAAATCTTCTAAAGAGTAATTATGTATATACATATGAACAAATTAACAAATAAATCACTCGCTAAGAAACCGTGAACAATAGCACACTGCACTTTCATTTGTTTTACACACCCGTATATTCTAATCATAAAATAAAACAAGAAAAACGCTTCTTGYTCCAACATTTTGGCGCCCAACGTGGCGCAGTGTAAACTAAGTTTACTTTCTTGTGCAAAGTGTGAAAGCCTTGAAAAAACCTAATGGTGGTTCCTGAACAATAGTTGCATGAATTGCATGGAAAAATACATATGCACGTCGAACAAATAGTTTAGTGCAATAATCAGAACATAAATTACATAAAGTTGTTGGTGGGTCCCTGGACTGATTTCGGTTTATCTTCACATAACTGGTTTACGATCGGAGGGTTTGTACGGTGAGATTTTAAGAATTTCTACTGTTGCTGAAATAACCGCTCACTGGAAGACGTACGAATAAAAACAAATTACTTTATCATTATAGTTCGTTATTACACGAAGCAACTTTTGTTKCGGCAACTCTTGGTTTATAGACGAGGGGGGACGAGGAGAGGAGAGTCGCGCCGAGTTTCCAGTATTCAGCAACTCGCTTTGTGTTCTTATTCGTAACAGTTCGCTGCGACGTTTTTCTGCATTCGTGTTCTTTCTTTCGTAGTACATAGTTGCATTTGCGTATATTATTTCGAAATTAATATTTTGAATATATTTAAAAAATTTAATTTCATCTTTTGGTACGTAATTTGCAAATATGTATACAAATATATGTACATAATATAATATAAATATTTTAGAAAGAAAGAGTATGACGAAAATATCGAATTAATTAAAGATATTGTGAAATGTGTGGAGGAAGCCATACAAATTGATTCAGACGATAGTGAAGATCTGTTATATAACTTTTGTTTTAATTTCGAATTATAAATAAAATGTATTTCTTAATTGACAGAACTGATTAATATATGTGATAGAGTGGCCCAAATACCAATAAGGAAAAAGAAACGACAATGGGTTAAAGTAAAGTGAAAGAGAATGAGAAAAAAACTCGAACAGAGTTGCGCAACTCAAGTTGCTCGTGTGAACGCAATGGGCAACAGCAAAAGAGAATCGCCCGAGAATCAGCAACAAAAGTTGCTTCGTGTAATAGCCGACATACATACTTTTACCCATTTACATGCATATATAATTCGCTACATCACCATTTGGAACATTTGGTTAACGGAGTTGAATTCGCTACCTTTGTTAGCAGATCATCGCATACTCAGAATAAGTCAGCGCCTTTACTGCTCTGCTCAGCGGAACGTTCATAAATCTGYCGGCACTTGAAAGCGTCGCCGGCTTGGTCGCTGCATCGTGGCTGCTATTCTGTCAATGCATCTATTCTGAGAACTCTGCTGCTAGCACCAGTTATTATCCCGCTTTATTAGTTATATAGTTATTCTTTCTCAACATTTTTTTGCATAAGCTGCCTGCACTAAACGTTTAGTGAGACTACGCATTGGTAGTGAGCTGTATACAACTTCGTTTTTGCCGTGGCTATTATTGACCGCTGGTAGTTAATCTCTTCGCTTTATATTAAGGGTGTACAAAAATAACTTAAAAGGGATAATGTATCTTGAACACTCACGTATTAAATCTATAGTTGAGGGATCAAAGGACTTTGACGAAAAGCCTTCACATGCGGAGTTGCAATGCCGCCTGGGAATTCTAGAGTCATACTTCAAGCAAGCACTCTAAGTCCAAGCTGACATTGAAGATTTGAATCCATCAGATAGCGGTCGCGCAGATTTAGGGTATAGCTATGTCACAGCTAAACTTTGCATGCAAGCACAACTTGGGGACGAAGGAAACGTTACAATTAATTACCACGAAACAACAGCTCCAACTTCTGTTTTCTCTCCATCATTCTTGCCAAGGTTGTCGTTACCTACTTTTAGTGGGAATTACGCAGAATACAAAAACTTTATTACATATTTTACTAACTTTGTCGCCCGGGAACCTAGACTATCAAATATAGAACGATTCAATTATTTGTTGTCATGTCTGAAAGGTTCAGGCCTGGAAACCAAAAGAACCTTCCAGGTTGCCAGCGAAAACTACCCGAAAGCTTTAGACAGACTCAGGGAACGCTTCGATAATCCCACTCATATTTTTTTGGAA
>NW_017537214.1:126513-129623 GCF_001853355.1 Bactrocera latifrons | reverse complement strand
GAAATACGATCTCTGTATCAATTGTCTGAGCAATGGTCACAGAGTAGCTCAGTGTGCGTCGAAGCATCGCTGCCGCTCCTGTAACAGAACGTATCATATGCTCTTGCATCATGACAACGCAACTCTGCCTACACCTGCAAGTCCAACATCTCGTCCTATTTTGCAATCGTTTCAAGCATCATCATCATATTCAACCAAACCTCATACATACAACCAACTAGCAGCCACAGATTCGCATATGGAGACATCGGATCACGGCCAGGTCATTTTCGCAGCAGCTTTAGTTCTAGTTAAAGATTTCATGGGTATCTACAAGCTTTTAAGAGCTCTTCTCGACTCATGTTCTCAAAAATGTGAATTTCATGACAGATAAGTTCGCACAAAAGCTTTACCTTCGTCGAGAAAATTACCACATTGACATTCGCAGCATAAGTGATTCAGTTACCAATCTTAAAGCTAGAACCACCACAACAATTAAGTCACATAGATCAGCATTTCAACTATCGCTCCAGTTTGGTATCACACCCCATACAACAATGCGACTGCACTTGGTGCCTCATTCGACATCGCTCGTTGCCGATTCCTAGCAATCGAACGCCGTCTGTCGCATTCGAAAGACACATATTCCCAGTACGTCTCGTTCATGGAAGAATATGAACGTCTTGTTCACATGTCTGTAGTAAAGACGCCGAAATTAGATGAACCACACTATTACATACCACATCACTGCGTAATAAAACCTACAAGCGTATCAACAAAGTTACGAGTAGTGTTCGACTTGCCAAACTACAACACAAACATCGCTAAATGACTTTTTACTTTTAATTGGACCAACCATCCAAACAGAGCTGTACATGTTGCTACTGCTCTTCCGTTTGTATCGTTACGCTATCACCGCAGATGTCACTAAAATGTGCAGGCAAGTATCTTTGAATAAAAATGATCGTAAATTTCATTACATTCTTTAAGGCGAGCTTCTGCAGACGCAGATCTTCTCACATATCAGCACAACACTGTGACATATGGTACCGCCTCAGCTCCATATCTACCAGTGCGAAGCCTTCACTATTTAGCAGAAATGCATATGGCAGAATTTCCAATTGGCGCTGCAACTGTACAGACTTCGTTCTATGTGGATGATTTTCTATGTGGTGCGGATGACACAGATGACTTACACACTTAAAGGAAGAAGTTATTGAGATACTTCAACGCGGACAGTTTCCTCTATAGAAATGACATTCCAATCATCCAGATTTCCTGGAAGGCCAAACTATGAAAGAGCTAAGCATTACGACGATTTTACATCAAGTGCACTTGGGATGACTTGGGATAAATCAACGCAACGACACGTTGTTGTTTTCATTTACATCAAAGCAAGTTCACAAGTCTGTCACAAAGCGCACAATACTGTCTATCGCTTCATCGCTTTTCGATCCACTTGGAATGCTCTCACCACTAGTGATAACCTCCAAAATAATCCTGCAGGAACTGTGGTTGCTAAAATTAGATTGGGACGAGTCGGTTCCCCAACATATACATCAAGCTTGGAATTGTAGCTAAGCATCTCTTAACTTGCTTCCATCACTCAGTCTGCCTCGTTATTGTGTGTTTCCAAATGGCCAAGGCACACAGGTAACATTGAGCTTGACATGGATATTGTGAACGGAGAGAAACGCAAGAAGMCATTTGCTGTAATTAAGGTGAATTACTTGATCGATGTCATTGATGGCATAAGCTCAATGGATATAATCTGCGTGTCATCGCTTGGCTTTTTTCGGTTCAGTGATAAATGCAGACGAAAGTCTACGACAATACATCATATTGCATTATCTTCAATATTCAACAACAACATTTTTCAAACGATATTCAATTGCTCCGAAAAAACCAAGCTCTAAAAAGTAACTTGAAGTTTCTCACACCATTCTTGGACAACGTAACCGGTTTTGAACTCATAAAAGTTGATGGTCTAGATTATGCAGATTTACCCAACTCGCAGAAATATCCGATTCTGCTACCCAGCGATTCCCAATTTGTACTAAAGTACGTTCGACATTTACATTTGCGAAATTTTCATACAGACCCAAAGCATTGGTTACCTTCATCAGATTAAAATTTTGGATTGTCAACGCTAGAGATGTTGCTCGYCGCATCGTTTGTTCCTGTGTGCATTGTGTTCGCTACAAGCCAATGCTGTTACAGCAGATAATAGGCCCATTACCAGTTTTTTGCGACAATGCTACCAATTTTGTGGGCGCATCTAACCATTCTAACAGTTCTTATTCAAGACTGAAACGTTAAATGAAATCTATAAATATTGTTCCTCTGATTTTATTAATTTCCATTTCATTCCACCCAGGGMAYTYCATTTCGGCGGTCTCTGGGAAGCTGCCGTGAAGAGCGCGAAAAAGTTGTTAAATTGCACATTGGCAAACACKAAATTGACATTCGAAGAGCTATACACCGTTGCTGTAGAAGTAGAAGCCAGTCTTAATTCACGTCCGCTATGTTCAATGTCATCAGATCCTAACGACTTTGGTGCTCTGACAGCTGGTAATTTTTTGGTCGGTAATTCTTTGCGTGGAGGAGGATGGAGTCATGTGTAGAAGTTCACGCAAGTGAGGAAAGTTTTCTGATCGCCATTCACGTGGGAGTGGCCAGAAACGATTCTTTTACATATGACTCAAGCAGCTCACGACTTCCGGTCCTTGTCCAAGTATCCTCTGGGTAGCCTAAAAACATCGGTTTGAAGGTGAGCTAAAGTGAGAAGGCGAAACATTCCCTGCATAGGGTTGTGCGCTGGGTTTGGGACCCGCCACGTAAAAAAACCACCCCAATGACAACGCAACAACAGCCTCGGATGAGAGACCCCACTCTTGATGACGACTATGGCAAACGAAATAAGGACTACGAATTGAGGGCATGCACCTGGAAGGTGCCCCTTAATTGGGAAGGTGCCGCTGCCTAGCTCGTTGTCCTCGTAAAAATAAAGGCTGACATCACCGCCGTCCAAAAAATGCGATGGACGGGACAAGGACGGAGACGAGTAGGTCCTTGTGACATTTACTACAGTGGCCATATAAAGGAGCGCAAGTTTGGTGTGGGATTCGTGG
>NW_017537214.1:94225-123928 GCF_001853355.1 Bactrocera latifrons | reverse complement strand
TGGCGCCACGTAGCGAAAAGAAGAAACGACTGGCGCGCTGTTGTTAACTCGGCTATAATCGCGTAAGCGGTGTCTACGCCAATCAAGAAGAAGAAGATTCTTTGCATGGCTTGCCTGAGCGCTGACAGGAGTTGAAGACCGTTTCACACCTTGATCGCTACAACACAATCACTGCCATCAAGCAAAGTTTTTGGCGTCGCTGGTCTGTGGAGTATATCAACGAACTACGTGATCATACATGATGACAATCTGCCACCGCAAAGTTGGAGATTAGGTCGGGTCGAATCAACCGTGCTTGGACGAGGTGGCCATGTTAGAGTGGTGAATCTCCGAACAGTCAATAGAACTCTTTGTAGGTCAATACATAAATTAGCCATTCTTTCGATTTCTTGAAAGATAGTTCTTTCAACGAGGGCCAGGATGTTGGGTCACTCTAATGACAGTGACCCGTGCTCCGGATAAAAGTAATAMATTGTTATTATAAATCTCTCATTGCTTGTTAATAACTCAATTTACGTTGCTTACATTTATACACGCATTTATACATACACGTATTGTACTCATAATTTTCTATACTTATGTCAATGCTCAAATTTTCTAAAGAGTAATTATGTATATGTAGTCGTAGTCGTAACAAATAAATCACTCGAAACCGAAACCGTGCATAAGAGCACACTGCACTTTGATTTATTTACCACCTCCTAATATTTTAATCATRAAATAAAGTAAGAAAAACGCTTCTTGCTCCAACAGGTACATCGTAAGACTACCGCTTAGGCCGCACCTTCTGGTAAATATCCGCAACAATAAAAAGGCACATTTTATCTGCTGTGCCAAGCCTTTTGAACCCCGCAGGATAGCTTTCGCCAATAATGATATAACATAACATAAGACATAATCATCGGGCGAAATTTTGACAATCTTCATTCATTACTGCCTGACAGTTTCCTAAAGTTTGAAGACTTATAGAATAACACAAAAATAAAGTCAAGGAATCTCCATACTGCTCATGGGACATAGTGACACACCTATGTATACTTACAAAATGCATTAGTCGCTCTTATTGCATCTATTAAAGCGCTCCTGATATAAAAAGGTAATGGGAATCAGCACAAAGCATCAAATTAATTATGAAGRATTCTCTACACTACGAAGCGAAGCCGTTCTCCATCCTCCTCTAATTTCATAGTCCTAACTCCAGGGCTAAGGAGTACCCATTCTGGCAGTATCTGAGGCAGTCATGGAGTTACTATCATTCATAAGCCGAGAATAAATAAAATGCCAACAATTGCCGATAATACAGAAAAGGGAAATAATAAACAACCGGTATACCAAACCGATAAAATAAGAATAATAACCGCAAATCCAATTAATAAAAGCAAACAATGCGTACACTTGTTTGACATCATATAGTTCGTTGCCGTACAAATAAATACAGTAAGTAAATACATATCAAATACTATGTTCAAACCCAAAGCCGTTTTCAGGATTTACAGCATGTATTCTGCGCCCTCGGCAACTCTACCCGCAATACTCCGAAATACATGCAATAATTTATGTGGAACATAAGTCCACCCGACGACACCTTAAACTAGCAAGCAACAAAAGGGATGATCACCAGACAAAAAGGAATTGGATCATCGTTTAGGCTTCATTCGTTTTTCGACACCCATCCCGCGTGCTAAAATAAATTGCAATTAAACTTCCTCTTTTACACAGTTTTATTTATTAACTTCGCATACAGTTTTTGCCTAAATTCATAAAACATGTATTCTGTAATTTTTGACTGAGCCTATATTTTTTTTTTTKKTTTTTTTTCAGTGATTATAACCTGTTAAGTGTTTTGTAGCGATCGTCCGTTGTATCAATATTCGTACTTAATATTATACAATAGTAACTTAAAATTGCAAAGGAATGAATCCTCATTGTTTTCCATTGCCTGCTTGGGGCATTTACCCATATGTAAGGAAAACTATAGGACGGCATTTCAAGCTTCTTACATGATACTGCAAGCAAAAAAATTAGTTTTGAAAAGATCGAAAGAACAGCTGCCACGATCAGGATTGACGCGTCGTAGTGAAGAGAAAGTGGACAGCCTACCTCGGAATGGTCGGATCGCGTCGGATAAGCCCCCTTGACCGAATTTTCACCATGCGTGAAAGGAAAGATCAGCGCACAGTAATACCAAATGCCCCTTCAGGATCGGAAAGGACCTCTTCGAGCAGTTCGAGACCAAGTAAAGTTTCAGCCAAGGAAACAAGCTAGCAGAAATTAGTAACTATTGGCGTATAAAGATCTCTCGAGAAAAWACGAAAAGTTGATAAGCATGACAAAATGATAATATTGTAAGAATTTTGTAGTAACATTGAAAAAATAATGAGAAAGCGAAGTTCATGAAAATATTATCAAAAGTCTCGCCTCACCTGGGCTAATTCGGAGAAGTTCTTGAGAGTAGACTTACAAAGAATGATTTTTTTTATTGATTAATGCATTCAGTTTTTCTTCAATATCTTTTTTATTTATTGAGTCTGCTTTTTATTTTAAAAGCCTAACAATAAGTTATAAAATCTTAAATTTATTTAAATACTAGACACGCTCAAGCGACAAATGCCATACATCCAAATCGGCTTTATGACCGCATTATATAAAAGCACTTGGTTGTATAGGCTATGTTTGAAGTTTTCATTTAATAGCCAATTTAAATTTAAGTTATTTTACTATATATATGTTTTCAAGATAAGTTACTTCATTCGCTTGGGGTACTAAAATATTGTYTTAGCGAAAACGTAACAAGTTTACACTTCACATTTATGCGCCAGTTGGCTAGCCATTCTAGCTCGGCTAATATTCGTGATGCTATTATATGGCAATTGTTACGGCTCACTTTAGCTGTGTCATCCACAAAAGTTGAAGTCAATATATTACTAGCTGTTGGAAGATCGRCTGTATATAATACGTATAGAGTTGGGCCTAAAGTCCTGCCCAGCGGTATACCAGCCCTTAGCTGTCGTTCATCAGATATGAAATATCCAACTTTTAACATAAATTGTCTTTTTTTAAATAAGATCCAATGTTTATACAATTCTAAAGGTAGAAAGTGTTTAGTTTTATATAAAAGGCTTCAGTCACACCTCATCAAATATCTGAGCCACGTCGAAAAATATAGCAGAAGACTCCCCTATGTGCTGAAATGCTGTTCTTATTTTGTTAGTAATTCTATTTACTTGCTCTATCATGGTATGTTTTTTACGAAACCCGAATTGGTGCGTTGGTATTATATTATTTTCGTGGAGGAAAGAAGTCTTCTCTGATACCAAAAATTTTTCAATTTTTTTTTAGAAAGAAAAGGCTGATTAGTCTGTATGAAGACGGCTTTGTTAAATCTTTCCCAGGTTTGTCTACCAACATAATCTGCTACTTTTTCCATGAATTAGGATAATATCTCAGATTAAGAATTGCATTGAAGAGCAAAGAGAGCACCTTTGCAGCAGTATTTGGTAACTCAATTAGCATTTTTGGGATAATATTATCATCCCCTGGTGACTTTTGGGTTAAGTTATTTTATTATTCTTGTAACTTCAGAAGTAGAGATTCTAATAAACACAAGAAACTCGTTAGCGGTATTGGGCAAGGTTGGCAACTTAACAGGTTCCCTGTCCAATAAATCCCATGTGATACAAAATTATTTTCTTGTACCATGTGTACAGCGTCCTTGTATCATATATGAACAAATTTTTGGTTGATTTGAAATAAGTTTATTAAATSTATCACTGACACGTTCGTGTATCATAGCTGATACAAATTTTTTGTTACCAATATATCACTGTTCAAAAATTCATCGATAACCTCTAAAAACGCTTACAGCAATATAATTTCAAAAATAAGTGTTGCACGTGTACGGTTAAAAATTAATTTTTGTATGGGGACAGGGAACCTGTTAAAGTTGTTCTTTGGGCAATTGGGTTGAAATACCTTTTATATGTAGGTGCTTTGCAAATCAAATTGCCTTTTCATCATCAATTACCATTCAACTGTCTTAGAGGCAAGTTGAAGTCAGGTGGTGGCTTCATGGACTTTTCGGCTTTCTTTATATAATTTTCAGTGTTGTGTTCTTCCTCGCGTTTAAGCGCTTTTTTACCCTTCGTACAGTTTCAGTTGAAGCAGAGTTGAAGGTTAGCGATTTAACTGCCATTCACGTCTAGCTCTCCTTTTCTCATTTACAAGTATCTCTACTTCATTATTGGTTTTCTTTCTAAAACCAACTGGCTTATTGTTTCTTTTTAGTGTTGCTAGTACAGCTGCTTTAGTTATTACGTCATTAAATTTTCTTATACTTTCATCAATGTCTCTTCCTGTACTTATTTCGCAAACAATATTGATATGGCGGCTGATATACTTTATATACTTCAACCAGTTAGTTATATGTGATGTTAGAAAAAYTTTTGGCTCAAATAACTTTATTAGTACAAGAGAACGATCAGATGATATGTAAGTCTGTACAAGCATCAGCTGTCATAAGCGATCTATCTATATTTTTGACTACAACAAAATCTATTAAGTCTGGTATTTTTAAGCTATTGCATAAAATATATATACATATATTTTATACATATAACGAAAAAACCTCACGCTCCCTATTCCGACATGACACATGCATATGTACATATATTACTTCTTTGGCACATGTGTCTGTATGTTTACGAAAGCAAATGCGAGCCATATACATACATACGCTTCTTTCGCATCTCCGTTGTCACGGTCAACCAATGGCCGAAACTTGCGTTTTATCAAAGAGTCATGTGCTGAACACAAGGAGCACGACAGACTGCAAGCGAAATCTGTCCAATATTAAAATACACACGTTCATAAGGACACAGTTATGCAGTTGTGCAGCTGCTTCAATACCTGTGTCCCTAAGAACCTGTGTATTCTAATATCTGTCGCGCTCATTGGTTCAGCACTTGTGTGCTGATAGAAAATCCAAGCTATGCCGAAAAAAATAAACGAATGACCGGCTATTGACCGCTTCCCTTGCCGCTGTAACAGCTTCGCCAACAAACTAGCGTAAATATGTATGCATATATATGAGCTTGCATACATATCGACGCAGATTTTTGCGAGTCACGGAAAAATATTTTAGAATGGAGAAATATTATAAATCGACAACTCCGTTGTTRCCACTTTTCTGACTTCTTTCTGTGAAGAAGCTTCAGAAAGTTGTTCAATTTACGATTTTTAGCTTTTGCCATCGTCGCGGAAAGGCGCTTGTATGCACAGGCACGCTCGGGAAGATGTTACGGCGTCTGGTTTTATGAATGAAGCCAGGTCGCTTGTGGCATATGCGTCTGCTACCAAAAATAAACTAAATAACTTTTTTTCTATTTAATGAATCTRGTTAATTATTTTTTTTTTTATTTTGCAGATTGACTTTTGGCTTGATTGACTTTAACAAAAATGGATAACTGGGACACTGAAACAAGAATTTGGATCGTCCGCCGTTATCACGAGCTGGAGTCCGTAGTTTCGGTTCAAAGAGAGTATAGGCGCACGTTTGGCGGCAATCCTCCGAGCAGATGGACCGTAATGAGACTTGTAAACAATTTTGCCGAGCATGGGACAGTCAACAGTAGACCTTACCACCAAAACCCTTCAGTTCGAACGGAGGAAACACTCACTGCTGTAGCTGCTGCCATACAAAACAATCCACGTGTTTCGACAAGAAGCTTATCTRCTCAAATGGGTGTAAGCAGACAGTCATTACAGTCAATTATGCACAAATATTTGGACTTATTCACATATAAAATTCAAATGGCCAACAAACTGAATGATGCAGACTTGCCGATTCGCTTAGAATTTTGCCAGAAGAGGCTTCAAATGGGGGAAGAGGATGGAAATATGTTGAACTGTCTTTTCATGTCTGACGAGCCCCACTTCGATTTAAACGGCAACATAGAGAAACAAAATTGTCGAATATGGAGTGCTTTCAACCCACAGATACTCCATGAGACGTAATTGCATCCACTTCGTGTCACAGTGTGGTGTGCAGTTTCATCACGCTGCATTSTCGGGCCCTACTTYTTCGMAGMAAACGGTCACACCGTTACGGTTACTGGAGACCCTTACTTGAGCATGTTGAGAGAGTTTTTCTATCCAGAATTACGCCGAATGAGAATTTCTTTCAACTCTGTGTGGTTTCAGCAAGATGGTGCAGCTCCTCACATATCCCAACCTGTTACGACAGAATTGCGACGAAAATTTCCTAATAAGCTGATATCCAGAAACTCCACATTCCGTTCGCCACCCAGGTCAAATGACCTTACTGCAGCTGACTTTTTCTTGTGGGGTTATTGCAAACAGGAAGCCTACAAAGCAAACCCAACAAATTTGAATGAGCTAAGGCAATCCGTTCAAGAAACAATTGCGGCTATTCCTGTCTCAACTCTCCAAGCAGTAATGACCAACTTTTTGGTAAGATGCCGCACATGCATCAACGAGCAGTGGGGGCATTTAAATTCCATCACTTGTAAAACTAATTAAGCTATATTTAATAAAATTGAATGAGCTTTAACTTGAATAAAAGAAAAATGAATTCCATACACTAAAAAAAAAAAWTTTTTTGAGTTTCTTTATGTAGCAAAATTCATCAGCCACCCTATAAGTGATACAATCATGATTTGATTTTCTGAACGCGCACATGGGTATACATATGAGCAAATAATAAGATTAATATGATAGCCGATATACATATGTACATATGTTGTGATAAATTCAATTATTATTACTAATATTATTATACTATATTATGTAAAAATGAAATAAAATTATTAAATATTGAAGTCCAAATTGACTGTAAATAGTACTATGCATGGCATTCATATAAAATTATACTTATTATTTTTACATGCCAATATGGAAATGCCGACGGTAAAACGCAAAAGCATACATATTTGCATACATTGCGAAAGCAAAAATTCAAGCATGAAAATATCACAATGCTGTTTTTGGGAGTATCATAAGGAGCATGCATACATATATTTATGACTCTTCATATTCTTGGGTATGTGAGACAGAGAACACAATGAAAAATGTCTGTATGTTATTTGTGTAAATAGTACTACGCATGGCATTCATACAAAATTATACTCATTTCATAATTATTTTTACATGCCAATATGGAAATGCCGACGGTAAACGCAAAAGCATACATATTTGCATACATTGCGAAAGCAAAAATTGAAGCATGAAAATATCACAATGCTGTTGTTGGGAGTATCATAAGGAGCATGCATACATATATTTATGACTCTTCATATTCTTGGGTATGTGAGACAGAGAACACAATAAAAAATGTCTTTATGTTATCTGTGTGAGAGGTGTGTTTTGTACACATTTTTCGCTGTCAAAAGTGAAACAAAATATGAACAAGCAAAACGAATTTCTTCGTTAGGAGTGTAATCATGGGCATGCATACATATTATATATTTCTGTCTCTTCATATTCTCTGCTTCGGCATATATGCCATGTCATCATATGCCTTAAATACATATATTTATTTCTCTTCATATTCTCGGTTAGAATCTGTGAGAGAATTGTACAAAATGTTAAAATTGTGCGGCGAATTCCGAYCTACAATGTTAACAAATGCGGCGAATTCCTTACTTTGAATCTAACAAATGTTCGAACCTGCACCTTCTCTATACTTTACATGCTCTGGTTAGACGATGCACGGCCTTCTAGCCACACCTCCGTGCCCGTCGGAGTTGGGAGCGTGAGGCTTTTTCGTTACGGAATTTCTGGATTCGGTTAACTTGAATTAATATCAAAGAACAAAAAAAAAAAAAAAATACTGCATGAATAAAATAAATATATAATTATAATTGCATAAGTTGATATAAATTCTAATGCAATAGCTTTGCCGCGGCAGTAGCTGAGTGCCACACGTCTTTTTTTCTATCACTGGGCCTGTATGTCGGCTTACCAGGAGACATTATGTCTAGATTTTGATGCTTATTCATAATAGTGCAGTACAGCTGTCGTTCTTTCGGATTAGTAAGACKTTAGAAATCTTTGACCTAGTATTCCAAAAAAGTTAATAATTCGCTATCTTTAATTTTAAAACGAGGTAGACATATAGTCGTGAGGTGTAAGTTACAATCCCGATTTTTTAGTGATATTGTTGTAGCTTGTAACTGTAGTTTAGCATGAGATTCTAGAGAATAGTGGTTTAAACGATTTCTAATCAACACTGCCGTGAAACCATGCGCTTTACCATCCGGATGATTTGTTAATCATTTTTACTTATTAAATAAGTTTCTGAAAGAAGCATTCTCTTCTTCTTAATTGGCGTAGTCAATGGTAGTATTTTCGTCCATTCGGACATCATGACCTAGCCGCTGTCTTTTAATTCGCTGAACTATGTCAATGTCGTCATATATCTCATACAGCTCATCATTCCATCGAATGCGATATTCGCCATGGCCAACGCGCAAAGGAYCATAAATTTTCGCAGAACTTTTCTCTCGAAAACTCGCAATGTCGACTCATCAGTTGTTGGCATCGTCTAAGCCTCTGCACCATATAGTAGGACAGAAATTATGAGTGACTTGTAGAGTTTGGTTTTTGTTTGTCGAGAGAGAATTTTGCTTCTCAATTGCCTACACAGTCCGATGTAGCACCTGTTGGCAAGAGTTATCCTGTGTTGGATTTCCAGTCTGACATTATTGGTGGTGTTTACGCTGGTTCCAAGATAGTCGAAATTATTTACGACTTCAAAATTATGACTGTAAACAGTGACGTGAATGGCGATCAGAGAACTTTCCTCACTTGCGTGAACTTCTACACATAACTCCATCCTCCAAATAAGCATTACATCTATATTTTTATCAGACAGATATCTAATAATCTCTAATCTATGTTAGTTAACACCGCTAGCATTCCATATACAGATATTTAGTAAGCTCATTTATTCTTCTTCTTCTTAATTGGCGTAGTCACCGCTTACGCGATTATAGCCGAGTTAACAACCGCGCGCCATTTGTATCTTCTTTTCGCTACGTGGCGCCAATTAGATATTCCAAGTGAAGCGAGGTCCTTCTAGACTTGGTCCTTCCAACGGAGTCGATCTCCTCCTCTTCCTCTGCTTCCCCCGGCGGGTACTGCATCGAATACTTTCAGAGCTGTAGTGTTTTCGTCCATCCGGACAACATGACCTAGCCAGCGTAGCCGCTGTCTTTTAATTCGCTTAACTAAATGACGACATTGACATATATGACTCGTACAGCTATCGTTCCATCGAATGCGATATTCGCCGTGGACAACGTGCAAAGGACCATAACTCTTTCGAAGAACTTTTCTGTCGAAAACTCGCAACGTCTACTCATGCGTTGTTGACATCGTCCAAGCCTCTGCACCATATAGTAGGACGGGAATTATGAGTGAGGGACGGGAATTAGAGTTTGGTTTTCGTTTGTCGAGAGAGGACTTTACTTCTTAATTGATTACTTCATAAGKTTTTTAGCATCTGATTTTGTGATTTTATTAAATCTCAGATCATGTTTTGCTTGGTAAGATTTATAATCGTAGTTTCAATACCTCCATTTGGAGGATTTTGCGGCAGTTGCATTCGTACAGTGTTGCATTTCTCCATATTTGCATAGCTCGTTGTATATTATTATCGTTAGAAGTAATAGGACTTGAACTTTTATCTGAGGTTGCTATAATTTCATTACGGGGTATTTGTAACATTTGGTTACGACGTGCTTGAATACCCTCTGACAACTTCGATTTCAAATCTTTATATACAGGACAACCCCTGTAGTTAAGAGAGTGATTTCGTCCACAATTGCCGCATTCTTCATTTAATTTGTCTTTCCTAAGGGTGCATTTTGAAGTGGGATGTAAATCACTAAATACCACACAAACACTGCGTACAGTGCAATAAGATTTAGTATTCCCATATTCTTGGCTCTTGGCTTGGTTCTTCAACAGTTACTCTACGATGCAGCAAATATTTCATATTATATATAGGATTGGTTTCATTTTTTTWAAGTTGATTAGAATTCGGCAACAATTCAATTTTAAACATTGGCTGTGGTACTTGCTTCTATTAAATATATTTACAACAGTTATAAAAAAAAAAACGCATTCTTCCAATGCTTCTTTGACTTCACTAGASTCTATGGAGGACTCTATACCCATAAAGGCACTATATGAAAATTGTTAGTACCTACAAATTTTCACGCTGACTTTGAAGGACAGGTGTTGTTATTATTGTTGGGTCAACAAAGCTGAAGTAGGCATTGGAAGAATGGTGAGGTTGCGAAGCACTCATTATTGTTTGTTTCATGTTTTTTTTTTGTTGTTTTCACTTTTTGATTCGTACACCATKTATTTATGTTTATTATTATTAATTTGTGTGCAATGTTTTTATTGTTTGTTTACAATTTTTACTTTTTGCTTGATTATTATATTTTTTTTTCTAAAGACAGAATTCATGGAGCGAATTAAATAAATAAGTCTGTATACTTTGAACACTCTCTTTCTGTATTCATGAAGAGCATTATAACTGCCCATTTAATGGGTCATGAGCTTAACATGCATACAAGCTAACAATCATCCGAATGGTGGAAAAATACGAGCCAAAACCAAAAACGTTCAAAAATCAAGGTGGTGCCAATTGCTTTTTTCGATATTCATAGTATGGTGGATTTRTTCTGTAGGACAGACGGTCAATAATGAGTTTTTATTTACAGTTACCAGGTTCGCAATTAATAATGTATGTCGATGTTCGCATTTATGCTCTGCTTGAAATTTGTTTCGTAACTTTTAAAAGTGCAACGACACAATCTGGTTAGCATTGAACTAATGTATTGATGCGAAGGATCGCAATTGTGCGGAGTGAAGGCGTACAAATATTTYTATAAGAAAGTGGGAAAAAATAAGTTCTTTAATAGGGTACTACATAAAATGCCTTTAAATGGTATCGATGGACACGTAAAWGTTAACTGCTTAATAGATATGATGAATAAGAAGCCAGTAGTTGGTCTAGACCTTCGTAAAGTACTAGCGAAATAGTATGCGAAAAGTGCGCAAAATCTAGGATATACATACACCTGTGCTCATATAATTAAGTCATTCAGTACTTTTTTACAACATGTAAAAAAAATAAGGTATATTTCTTTATGCAACATCCCTAATATTGCGCGAGCAAAAAGTTCCGTTTTTCGAGGAACGCCACCGATTTACAGAGGATTCAAGTATTTTCGTTTGGGAGAGTTTAAATGAAWTTTCCATTTATTGTCAATAAAAGTGTGCTCACATAATTAAGTCATTCTGTTTGAAACGGGTAAATTAAAATTTTTTCACCACAACTTACATAAATATTGTTCTTTTTTTACTAAATTAAGTTATTTTTAACAAAATTTGTAATCATCGTCGTCATGGGCAAGAATAAAAGCACAACTTCAAGCGAAAGAAGGGTCATATGGGAATGTTTTCAAAAATATCAAAATATTGCCGAAGTTGTAGATGTCTTAGGATTTTCTCGAGGCAAAATTAATAACGCTGTTCAATTTTATAAAAAAAATAAGACTTTTGAAAATTTACCGCGTAAAAAGCCAAGAAAGACTACCCGTTCTGACGATAGGGCCTTAGTAAGACTATCCATTTTTAATCTCCACAGAAATTAGGGCTCAATTAGAGGAATACCACGGCGTACAAATATCTGCGCAAACTGTACGAAGACGACTACAAGAAAATTCATTGAATGGCCGTTTAGCAAAACGAAAACGTAATGTTTCAAAAAAAAAAAAAAATATTGAAAAGCGAAAAGCGTTTGCTAAAGACCATCTCTGGAAGGACTCTAAATTTTGGAATTTGGTGGTTTACAGTGACGAATCCAAATTTAATGTATTTGGTAATGATGGGAAACCATATGTAAGACGACCCCCTTTGCAAGAACACTAAAAAAACCGTGAAACGTGGCGGYTTATCGGTGATGATGTGGGGTTGCTTCACGTCATCACTCGTTGGCCCGATTGTTAAAATAGACGGGAAAATGACAGGTGAAATGTACAAAGGAATACTGGAGAACAATATAGACGGTGATTATGTGGACAACTGACCGTCAGCTTGGATTTTCCAGCACGATAACGACCAAAACACTGTTCGCGGGTCGTTAAAACTTGGATACGTAGTCGAAATATTAAAATTCTGGATTGGCCAGCTCAAAATCCGGACCTAAACCCCATAGAAAACCTATGGGGGATTATAACAATAGCTGCACGAAAACCTCGCAACAAAGATTCTTTATGAGAAATAATACCGGCAGAGTGGTACAAAATAAGTCCCGCTCAATGTGCTACTTTAGTCCAAAAAATGCCTAAGCGATGTACTGAGGTGCTACGTAATAAAGGTTATCCAACTAAGTCTTAGTCTTAGGTAAGATAAAACTGCAAAAAAATATGGTATAATTCGAATAACTACATTTTTCTTTAGGTGACTTAATTATATGAGCACAACAACATGGATGGGTTAAGCTAATGAACGCAATATTTGTATTATTTTAGAAGTTAAATAAAAAATAAGTATTCTGTTTTGAACTGAATTAAAATTTCTTCCATTTTTTGTAAAATTAAGTTTCATTCCTGTACCATAGAAGTTGCTTTGAATTTCGTTCTGTTACTGGCGTGACTTAATTATGTGAGCACAAGTGTATGTTAAATACGCATGCCAAAGCGGTCATCAAGCAAAAGGGCTTGGCTACAAAATTCTAATTTTATAAATAGTTTATTACTTTGTTATTGTGTTTTTTTTATGTTTTATATTTTTTTTTTTTTTTTTGTATTTTTATGGAGTGTAATAGTGGAAGTTTTATAAGTACTATTTAATAAATATAAGAGATAATTAAATGAATGAAAGGAAATAAAATTGATAATTATTCGTCCCAACTACGGATTTTTTTGGTATTCAAAACTTATTTTATAAGCAATAAACAGTGCTAAAGTCAAGATATATTGCTGTGCCAATACTTTTGTTAGAAACTGTATACATTAAAATGAAAAGGCTTTTTTGTATTCCCGTGCATCACGACAAAACCACAGCACGAAAAGAAGTGAAAATTTGCACGGGTTTTCCTTTAGTCCTTACGGTGGCCCGATCACCCTCGATTTCGCAATTTATGTCTATATTTATAACTCAGGAACGGCTAAACCGATTTTCCTGAATATTGGTGATGAGGTAGCTTGTAACCTCGCGACGTCCAAATGCTACTTTCTATTGTTTTATGTTAAAAGCCAAAACAATTCATAAACAAAAAATAATTTTTCAAAACAGAAGCATTTGTTCAATACTTATTTAAAAATCACTTGAATATTTTAACACTTCAACAAAACAAAAAAAAAAAATAAATAAATAAATAAATAAATAAGTAACAAATAACATCGCACAGCTATTGACAGAGTAAAGTCATTTTGGTTTACATTTGTAATCATTGAAATTTGTGATTTTGTACTTGGCGACCGCATATTGATCGATATCGTTAAAGTTCGTGATTTTGTATTTGGAAAGTTTCATCAATTATATTTAATTAATATGCGTACGAAAAGGAAAAGGTCCTTATCAAGGAACACTCCTGAGGCCAAGAAAAAAAAGAAATCGAGAGTAAACGAAAATGAAGAACAACATGAAAAACTACTTTTAAACATGAGAGACAGAATAACAGCAGAAAGACTGMGTCAGAATCGGGAATGCAAAGATTTGATTTCGATATGCAAAAAGCGTTCAATTATTCTTTTGTGTCGAACAACTTTCTGCATTTGGCGGCCTCCGGCCGCCCTTAAAAAAAATAACCCTGGTCGGTCCTACACCGCGGTGATCATAGTTCTTTTGTGTCGAACTACTTTCGGCGCTGGCGGAATTCGGCCGCGTTTCAAAAAAATAACTCTGGTCGGTCCAACAGCGGGGTGATCATAGTTCTTTTGTTTCGAACTATTTTCTGCAATATATTTATTTTCGTAAAAAATACACAATTAGTGTAAATTTTTGATATATTATATGTGAAAGTTTATATTAAATATGTATATATTAATTGAAAATGTGTGAAAAGTGGATTCAAAATAGTGAAATAACGAGCATTGTTTTTACAAATTTTTGAACTTTAAACAGAAGTATCTCGAAAACTATGAGTCTGAGGAGGGTATATGTGCATACATTTTTTAATCCTGTGTACCTCCTCTATCCATCCGTATTATCAAATCGCGGCACCAAAAAAATCGTAATATTGCCGAGCATTACAACAAATGCCGCTTAATACAAATGTTTAAGAATGCTGTTGAAATAATGCCCAATAATGATTATAAAATTGTCATAAGAGCAGACAAAATGGAAGACCACGAACGATGCTACAATGCACCAACATCAAACGAAGTTGCAATTAGCATTGTCAACAATGAGTTTGATAAGAGGGGTATTGTTCTTCACAAACAAAGTGACGCGCTGCAGCCTATATTCGAAACTCATCGATCATATGCGGCTTTGCAGTGCCCGTTGCCGTTTTGGGAAGACGAAGATGGATACTATTTTAACGTGTATCAAATTAACTCTGTGAAACATGCCCTCACGAACAAGAAAGTTTCAGGAATGAATTTTTACGCTTATCGTATAATAAGAGAAGGTCATCATCATCTTTTACGTTATGGACGAGTTTTCAACAGTTTTTGGTGGACATGTACGAAAAATTGAAAGTGAGGATATTTTATTCTTAAGAATGAATCAAAAGAATCTCCACGTCTCTGGAGAACACGTTCAYCTCCGAGATGCTGTATCAAGAGATGGCAATGCCGAAGATATTGGGCAAATGGTAATTCTACCTTCCTTATTTACCGGTAGCCCTCTACATATGTACAAATATACGCAAGATGCCATGACTTACTTAAGAAATTACGGGCGCCCTGATCTACTTATAATATTTACTTGCTAAATGAAATGAAATTGCGTCACTATTGCTTCCGGGACAGACTGCAGGAGACCGACATGATCAGACTGCGAGAGTTTTCAAACGGAAATTGAGTAAACTAATAGACGCAATCGTTAAATTAAAAATATTCGGTGAAGTTAGATGCTTCATGTATACGATTGAGTGGCAAAAAAGAGGTTTACCGTATGCTCATATACTTATCTGGCTAAAAGAAAAAAATTATTTGGATCACATTGACAAGATCATCTCAGCAGAACTTCCTGACAAAGAAACAGATATGTTGTTATTTAAAGACGTTAGCACAAGCATGATCCAAAAGATATCCGCGTGCTTCCCTTCTTAAAAATTATTCTGGACAAGATGGCTACCCGACGTACAAAAGAAAAAAACTTGAAGACAGAAAACACATGGCAGTTGTAGTTTCCAAAACTTTTCAGGCTCATGTTAACGTTGACGGTACATATCCAGTAATGAAGTAAATTTTGAACCGTTAACCGTTCTGCAATGAACCGATGAAATTAATTTATTAGTATTTTTTTTTTTTGGAAAACAATGAATCAACAATGAATATGGATTTTCTTTTAATTTTTTAGAAATTAGTGTTTTTGTTATAGTGTCGACCGAAGTCGAGCTATGAATTATTTTTCTTAGTAAACTACATAACATATAAGATTAAACATTTTCCCCGTCTTTCCCCCCTTTAAAAAAAGTGCGTTGAAAAAAGTTGGTCAGTTGTATAAAATTAGTACTACTTTATTTATTTTTTTAAATTAAATACTGAAATCTTGCTAAATTATACTATACGGGTGGTATATAAATGGTATAAGGGGGCTCTATCCGAGCCAGTGTGAAAATTGGACAACGGGCGTAACACGCCCACTTTCTTGTGAATTACCATATCTGACCGATTTCAAAAAAATTTCTAACGTAACATTGTTTCATTTTCCTGCATCACTTAGCGAAAATGAGCGAAATCGGACTTCAACCACGCCTACTTCCCATATAACTCAATTTAAAATTCCATTTGGTTCTTGATCCTTAGAGTACACAAATAAAGAATTAATAAATAAACAGAATGAAATTTTGCTGTAATAATTCCCTTAAAGTAAGCAACTTTTTGACCAATAATTATCTAAATTCAACCAAAACTCTTCACGCCCCTAAGTACCGAATATGTGGACCCGATACCAATAGTTGACTTTTGACCAAAAACATTGCTCAAAGTGTGAGATATGAAATTGAAATTTACACAAAATCTTTTTCTGGGAATAGTATTTCATTGTGTCAAAAATGGGTTGAATCGGGTCAATACTTTCCTGAACCCCCATATACCTAACAGAAAGGTTTTAGAACTTCAAGGTCACTTTATGTTGGATATAACCGCCAATATTTGACCCCTCTAACACAAACGAGAAGACGTTGTTGTATCCACAAGTTCCGAAGTACTACACGTGGAATGCAAAAAAAAAAAATTCTTTTAACGGAAACAAAGTGCTCTTGGCTGAGTGTACACAATACATTCTAATAACGCAGAATGTTTCTATTTACGTGGAATGAAAGGGTTGACATCATTTAGGGATTTGAGAACTGTTGAAGGGGAGGTCTGCTCAACAAATAGTCAAGCGTGCCAGAAACTAGGATTTCTTGAAGATGATCAACATTGGGATACAGCATTGTTAGAATCATCTACAATATCAATGTTCAGCTAAATGCGTCTTCTGATTGCAATCATATTAACACCCTTTTTTCCGTCGGATGCTAAAGCTTTGTGGGAAAAGACTATTTGAGTGAAGCTTATCTGCTACATTTTCATGGTGCTGCGAACAATCATCATTTACAGACGCCAGTTATTATTTACAACAAACCCCTGCAACTACTTGGACCAACTTCGTCACGAAGAGATGTCATAGACGTCGCAGATACTGATGTGGTAAGTGAGAACAATTACAATCGCGAAGAACTAAACCGATTCGTGGAATCAAATTAATCTCTACTAATAGAAGAGCAGAKAATTGTATACCAACGCATACTTGGTGCGTTGCATAAGAACAATGAGGGAGGCATATTTTCCTTGACGCACCAGGAGGAACAGGTAAAACTTTTCTCATGAATCTCATATCATCAGGTATCGCATCTACTCTTTTAGCTGGAGATAGAACTGCTGACTCAGCGCTCAAATTACCCCTGAATCTTTCAGCAACTGATGCCCCAATTTGCAGTATTTGGAAAAACTTTGGAGAAGTTACAGTTCTAAAAACGTGCAAAATCATTATTTGAGATGAATGCACTATGGCCCACAAAAAAACTAACGAAGCTTTAGACAGAAATCTGCATGGTCTGCGAGGACAGAACACGACGATGGGAGGAGCACTCTTGCTGCTCGCTGGCGATTTCCGTCAAATTCTCTCTGTATTTCCAAGAAGGACGGCAGCAGATGAGATTAATGCGTGCCCCAAGTGTTCATTTTTATGAAGATGTCAGAAATCAACACTATCAAAAAATATGCGTGGTCATTTGCAAGGCTTCTCGAGAATTTTCGCAACAGCTTCTTCGTATTGGAAAAGGAATATTTATGAATACGCCTGGAAATTACTCAGTAACATTTCCAGACAACTTCTGCAATTGACTGCGCCAATAGATGATGTAGTTAACAGCGTCTTCCATGACATAGAGGCAAATTTTACAAATCACGCATAATTCTGACAAAGAGCAATATTAGCACCAAAAAACTACTGGGTGACTAACCTCGACATTGAAATTCAGAACAAGTTACCAGGTACTGTGACAACGTACAAGTCCATTGACTGTGCAATGGAAATCATTTGATCGTCAAAAATGTATATCCTAACTTATTTGAAGCAACGATTTTGTCTGGCATATCGGCAGGTGATGATGTCTTCATAACCCGCGTACCTCTCATTCCTTCCGACATTCCTTTTGAATGCAAAAGACTGCAGTTTCCGATTCGCCTAGCTTTCGCATTGACAATCAAGAAGGCACGAGGGCAATCTCTGAACGACGCAGGAATTCATTTGGAACGTTTATGCTTTTCGAATGGTCAGTTATACGTCGCTTGCTCAAGGGTGAGCAACTCACAAAATCTATATATTTATATTATAAATAATGAAACAAATAACGTTATTTACGAAATTGCATTAAAATGATATAAAAGTTTTTTTTTTTCTAAAAACAGAAAATGTTGTGTTTGTGTCGCATAAAGACCATATAGCTATGGCAAACAGGGTGCAGGGTGGAGAACTTAAAAAGTGTTTTCGTATTTCTGATCAAAATTCAACATATTTTATTTACTATATATTTATAATGAATTTATTAAACCACAAATGTACTATTTTGTTCGACCAATTTTAGCCATTTTTCCGCTAGAGACATTATTCTATCAGTGCAAAACTTTGTATATTTCTCGGTAGTTTTCACAGCCTTCTCTTGAAGCCAACTTTACTCTATTAAGGGAGTTCTGCATTGACCGAAAGGTAATTCAATGGTGCAAGGTGGTGGCTATATGGTAGATGCGTCAAAACTTCCGAAGCAAGCTCTCCCAGTCATAAAAGATGTGTGCGGTCTAGCGTTGTCCTGATGGAAGACGAAACCCTTCATCAGTTTTTGACAGTAAAATGTAGAATCAATCGTTTGACCAGGCTGGAGCAGCTTATAGTAGATGATTTCTTTCCAATCCCACCAAATACTCAGCATGACCTTTAGAGCCGTTCGCGACAATTTGTTTAGCTTCACCACGCTTCAACCATAATTTTTTTTCGCACATTATTGTCGTATTTGATCCACTCTTCGTCTCCTGTTATCATTCGCTTCAGAAATGGTTCGCTTTTATTTCGTTTCAGCAAGGAATCGTAGATGTTAATTCGGGTTTTCAGAGACAATTCACGTGGCACCTAAATATCGAGCTTCTTTTTGTAATAATAATAGTAAGTTCCCTAGCAATGTCATGACTGATGTGATGGTTTTGTTCAATCTTTTCTATATTTCCGTTGACTTTTTTAACGATAGTTCGACCAGAGTGAGGTGCATCTTTCACATCTAAAATTCCAGRACGAAAGCGAGTTGTGATAATAAAGAGTGTAATGAATGAGCCTTTACTCCTTGCATCCTCCTATATGTCATACGAGGCTGGCGGCTAAATCCTGCAGAAGGAAATAGGCGTAGGTGGTGGACACCGATATACGATTTTGGCAGTGGACGGACAACTTTGAGAACTTATTTGGAAACCTAGTCAATGTGCACTTCTTCGGCTATAGGCACGCGGTGAGCACTAGTTACCCCCCGAGTAAAGGGTTCAGATTGACCGCAGTAGAATTTATATACAAATGGAACCTTCGGCCATAGCTCGAATATGGAACCAACATTGGTAAACCCATGCATTGTCTTTACAACAATATAGACAAGAGCATTTCAGAGAAGAATAAAGTTCTATTAGGATGCGAAACTGCAAAGGTCATGTGSAAAGCAGTAAATCAAAAATGCACAAAGTTSCTGCTCACTCTTGTCAGAAGACAGCAAGGTATCAGGAAAACAGTGTCTCGTTTCTTGCGCAGTTCTCCAGCACTTGCAAGGCAACTAGTGCCCGCTAAATAGGATATTTAATGTTAAAATAAGAAATTTCATATCAAATGAATGACTGATAAGAGCTGGTGTACCTCGATGGAGTGTATATATCTTATATACAGGTAATATATACTGGTAGTAACGAATTTATATCGACCTTTCCGGAAGACACAGCCAATGTAGGCGACAATAAATGCCCCATCAGGACGACGCTTTGGTCGACGAATAGCTAGCCTACTGTAGAGTAAATGTAATTGAACAAAAGTGTAAGCATGTTACACTTTTACTAAGAACAAAAATGTGCAACTTTTCTAATAAAAATATTTATAAAGATCTTAGTATTTGTATGGTAAAGAAATACCAAACTATCCAGCTTTTCTACTAAAAAGGTTTTATTACCTATTGTTCGGATTCAAATAAGCATATTCAATAAATAAAGATATTTTAACAAAACAAGAAACAAAAATGAATATGTGGTATCTAAAGACAAAAATTCGCATTTTAAGAATATTGACGTGGGTGACGATATGGAATCACATTGATATTATACTGAACAAGCTGATCCGGCATATTTCGTACTGCCTCAATCGATAGATGAAAGAGCTAAGCTTTTCTATAAAGCAATTTTAAAACAAAYATAACGAATCCGTATTTAGTAAAAAAAAAAACATTTTTTGAATGAAGCAYGAAGTTTTATTATTATTTTCGACACATCATGTTTTTTACTTACAAAACGGAGTTTTCCTGAAATACTGGCTATTTATCACACTATTGTGATACACTCTGTTAATCAATTTAAAACTTTTTCGTAAACTATATTTTTTGATTTGTTATGTGGTACGGAAATAAACAAAGAAGACGGTTTACCGACGCGCGAACACGCGACGTATAGTTGTCCGTGCGCAAAACAGGGACGTTGATTCCGCAGCAAGTCCAGTGCATTTAAAAACTCCATGGGATAGTTGAGTACCTCATTCTGGTTCATAACGGTGTCGACTGAAGAAAAGAAACTGGTCTGGAAGAATATTCTGAATGCCCCCATTGAGATCCTTAACATCGTTATTTTTCGCCGCCAATATTGCTCGTTCCAATTATGATTATTGAATACTACGCAATATCTCGGGAGCATGAAGGAAATAAATTCCACCAGATACACTCTTCACAGCTTCTATCAAAGTGTCGAATGAAATCTTTATTGTTGATTTAATTGTCGATTATACGAACTGTTTTTGCCAATGCATATTGTTTTTCTTTTTGCAACTTGTGTTTTAATGCATCGTGCATATGACAATTGGATGTTGTCATTCCCAAACATAACAATACTTTATTTGCCATTACCAAACACATATCTTCTATCATGATAAATGTCTCATTGTAAATTTCAGCAGTAATTTTTAGTGTCGGATTCAAAGTTTGACGGCGAACAAGATGCAAAACATCCTCAGACATGTCACCTCTGTACTTAACTCAAAAATCTTTTGAATTCGAGGGGAATATGTCGATATGATAATCGCAAACAATGTACGAATATGATGCGGCGATGAAGATATTACAGAATTCAGTGGGAATGTTTCAAGTAAGTGTAATAGTTGACATGCTTCACGGTAAGTCTCATATTTGTCCAATAACTGTTCTCAGTTGTTAAAACGATGTCGGACCGCGAACATCACCAACAACAACCGCAAATAATAACATTCATCGTATTTTGAACGCAAATCGCCACATCTAATTCGTATTTCCGGTCCAAGTGTTCCACGTAGTATTGTACATTTTGCAAGTTCGAACATTTCAGAATTTACTCGCCCTTATCAGTGTGATGTAGCTTAGCTAAATGTTCTATAACATTCTTTGTTATAAGTAAGCAATGATTTTTTGTTTAGAATTTACGCTTGTAAGTTGGTTAAAAATTAACATTTTCTGTTTTTTTTACAAACCATACTCATTGGATTCCCTTCAAAGAAGTTCAGGCCATTTTTAATTTCATGCAACGATTTAATCAGCCGATTTAAACAGACAAAATCCCAACTAATTTTTATATATAAGGTATTGTTTTTTTATAACATTCTACTGCGAATGTTTCGAAATAGTCTGCATACAATTTAATATCGAAAAAAATTAATGGAACATGAGTACATATAATAGTATAATGGTTTACTTTAATAAGCTGCTTACAGCTTCAAATTCTTTTTCATTACTGATTTTAATTACTTTTTCTTCTCTCGATGTAGGCGATTCCCCTAAACAACATCTTTTAAATTTTGCAAGGTATCCGCTTTCTGGATCACTTTGATGCAGTTCACTCGTAACATTTCCTTGATTAAATTCAGGCATTACATCGTCCAGTATTTTTAACTCTCTTTTCGTAAASAGTAAATCCAAAGCTTTTCGTATACCAATCATAACAACCAACATTAGTGGAAACAAAATAGATGTTTCAGAAAATGATTTGATTAGCCATAACATTATAAGACAAGCCAGTTGTATGCCTGTAAAAAGGTGAACCCTATTAATTGGAACCTGTAATGTAAAAAATATACATCTTAGTATAAATTTGCTTTTTGCTTTAATTAAAATACAAAAGAATAAATAATGAAATGTAATAAAGTTGGGGAAGATTCCGTTTAAAAGGCATTTGCTTTCCATTAGTATTCCAATGAGTTCCATTGTATGGAAGTACGAAAATCATTTCATCATATACTACATCTATATGGTGATTGGAGGACAGTCTTGGGCCGGACCGTCCATATAAACAATTTGGGCAATTGCCTAGAGTTCAAGAATTGTAGGACGACATTTTGGTTAATTACCAAATACAAAAATTAGTACATTTATTCCCTTTAAAGCGATCACAGAGAAGAGAAGCAGCTGCGGAATAAAAATTATGCACAATTTGATATGGCTTCACCGCCTAATAGGTTAAATATAGATATCTCACAAACAACTAGAGCTATTTACATCACTCAAATTTAATGAAGACGAAACTTACCAGCAAGGGCTCTGATATTGTGCAAATCGGATGACAACTAGGCCCACTCCGCTTGTAAGTGTTATGTTGAAAAATACTAAAAATGCATACTAAATAAAACGGTTCGCATTATCTTTTGCAGACAGAATGGTACTTAGTGGTCAGTATGGAATATTTTTTCAAATKTTTTTTCTGCATTTTCAGCTCCCTTATACCCTTAGAATTAATGAGGAAACCCACTTTTCCATTGGAAAGTTTCGAAAAAAGCATTCATAGCCGATTAGGGATATGTCCATTTTTCAACGGTTATGTTCATCTTTATACTTTTTTTCACCTTTGCTTGCTTTTTCAGCACCTCAAACTTTAAACGTGTTTTTCTCAAGACACACTTTTTTAAACTGGCGGACATTATTCCGGTCGAACTACTCAACGAATTTCGCTAATTTTTTTAATGCTCACAAAACTATCGTCCCTTCTAGATTCATAATTGTTTATAATTTATTGACAACATTAAGACAAAATTTGTGTAAACAAACACGGGGAAAAATTAAAAAAAAAAACTCTTTTATGTATGAACATTTTTTCATGTGTCTGATAACCATTCACGTACTTTTGAAGAAGAAATTGGGTTTTTGTGTTTTAGATGATCCAAACATTAACAATCGTGTCCGCAGTAAAAAAACGCATATTCACCCAGCCATTTCTAACACAGATGTCATCAAAAAATTCCGAAAAAAATATGTTTATACACTCCACGATAGGCCTCATGATATGTGAGGCTATTGTAGAATAAAAATTTAAAAAAAAAAACAAGTAAGGAAGGGCTAAGTTCGGGTGTCACCGAACATTTTATACTCTCGCATGATAAAGTGATAATCGRGATTTCAGGCGTGGGTGTGAACCGATTTCACCCATATTTGCTACATGTCATCAGGGTGTTAAGAAAATATTATGTACCGAATTTCATTGAAATCGGTTGAGTACTTCCTGAGATATGATTTTTGGTCCATAAGTGGGCGACGCCACGCCCATTTTCAATTTAAAAAAAACCTGGATGCAGCTTCCTTCTGACATTTCTTCCTTAAAATTTAGTGTTTCTGACGTTTTATGTTAGTCGGTTAACGCACTTTTAGTGATTTTCAACATAACCTTTGTATGGGAGGTGGGCGTGGTTATTATCCGATTTCTTCCATTTTTGAACTGTATATAGAAATGCCTAAAAGAAAGGACTCTATACAGTTTGGTTGATATAGCTATAGTAGTTTTCGAGATATGTACAAAAAAGTTAGTAGGAGCCGGGGCCACACCCACTTTTCCAAAAAAATTACGTCCAAATATGCCCCTCCCTAGTGCGATCCTTTGTGCCAAATTTCATTTTAATATCTTTATTTACGGCTTAGTTATGACATTTTATAKGTTTTCGGTTTCCGCCATTTTGTGGGCGTGGCAGTGGGCCGATTTTGCCCATCTTCGAACTTARCCTTCTTATGGAGCCAAGAAATACGTGTACCAAGTTTCMTCATGATATCTCAATTTTTACTCAAGTTACAGCTTGCACGGACGGACGGACGGACGGACAGACAGRCATCCGGATTTCAACTCTACTCGTCACCCTGATCACTTTGGTATATATAACCCTATATGTGACTCTTTTAGTTTTAGGACTTACAAACCACCGTTATGTGAACAAAACTATAATACTCTCTTTAGCAACTTTGTTGCGAGAGTATAAAAACAGGCCAGATTACTCTACTGACCCCTTTAAGACTTTTGTAAAATTGTTTTTTACCCCTATGTTACATTACGAAAATGAAATCGAACGAAACGAAAAACGAAAAACCTCGGCTACTTCCTATATACATATATTTTCACCCTCTCAGATACTGAAAATGTGGTACACACCCCTAGCTTTGGCTGATATTCTTCAGAAGTTATTGGTCAGTCTGTGATATATAATATTGTCTTTTTTAGAGTAATATTCATAAGTTAATTAACCCTTCGTTGCACAGCATTGGATATATGCAATGTTAGCCTCTCGTTGATATGACAGATTCATCGTTTCTTAACTTGCAGTTATTTTTTCGCCAAATGAAAATTATACGTTATTACTATTCTCCTCTGGTAGAGGTTTGTAAATATTGTTGAGTTTTTGTGAATATACTTACATACTACGTAGTAAAGAGTAAATTTCTTTCTGATATATTGAAAATGCAGAATGCAAATGATAATTTRTTTTCATTATTTTTGTGAATTATTTAGGATGTATGTATAATAAAATGTAAGTATTTTCAATTAACTTGGAGAGTTTCCTGCCCAAATAAAAGAATCRGTCTTCACACGAATTATTTTTGTAAGAGTTATTATGTATCATTCCACATCTGCAATACCATGCATTTAAGCCTAAATTTTTACTTGTAGGGCGGTTATGATAGCGGACGAATAATAGAAAACTGCAATGAAAGCAAAGATGAGCATTTAAATGATGGTGATGAAGCAAATTTTGAATTAGATATACTTCAATACGAATATAACCAGGAAGAAGCAATCCTATCAATACATAATTTTAAAGAAGTTAATGTTATAATAGACGCAGGATGATCAGATGATCTCATGCAAATTTATGCACTTGTCAAAAAGAGCCAAAATTAATGATATAAACAAACAAGATTTGTAAAAGTACGGATATTGTTCAAATCCCTGATATTCGAAGATATTGGACGAGAACAGTAGGCATAAAATGAATACAGGAATACTATGTCAGTAAAGAAATTCGAAAAAAATAAAAGTTGTATGTTTTAGCTGGTAAATCTGTATAAAATTACAACTTCGAAATATATAGTGGCCAAGAAAACAACAGAATCAACAAACTTCCTGAGGAAATTGATTTGGGATCAAGTCCCAACATACATAGTTATACGATTACTAATTGATATTCCCCCATAAAAGAACTAAAAAGTTTTTTTTTTATAATTACTACACTTCTTTTGCCACCTATGTAAACGTGGAATTTACTTACTGGGAACAGTTTGTCGGATCCGAATTCTCAATTTAAAGCTTCTAGGCGAGAAATTACGACGAAGAAAGCACACGAAAAATCGCTTGAATATCCAAACGTGGATAACTTTCATATATCTGTAGTTTCCTGAAGAGATAATACAATTGTTACTTTTAATTTCAAGCTACTGAGGCAAAACTAGAAGTTTAACGGTTTGATGCGGAATTTGGCCGGAAAATAAGTGTCGCTTGCCAAACGTTCTATCAAAGTATAACAAAGGCATTAAGCGTGTTGATTTGAAAGATTCCTTTATAGGCCGATACAAAATCAAAATACGCTCTCAGTATTCTTATTTGCGACATATAAGTATAATCCTTATACTTTATTTCTATAGGAATCACCAGGGAAGTGGTCCCRTCACTGAAAATGAAGTACAATTGAGCCGAATAGATCACTGGCCAACATGGGTGGACACTCGAGTCACTTGCAAATTACCAAGTTGTGACGGATATATGTACATATGTTAGGTGCAAAAACGTGAAATTAATTTATGTTTCAGCAGATCAAAAAATTGTTTAAAAAAATTGTTTAAAAAAATTTCATATAGAATAATCTGAAATTTATTGTCAAAGTAATGAATTTTCTTCTGTCCACTTTTATTCAACGAAATAAAGAGCATATCCGTACAGTAACCTCGTTGTAAATTTGTTAGATTTGCTGCATGTTACGTAACTCTGTTACTAGAAACACGGCAATTATAAAATTTAAAATTTGTCATCTTAAAATAGCCCACATTAAAAATATGTTATGATTCAAAAAAGTTTTTATTCTCACGGAAATTAAATCTYGCAACGAAGGGTTAAGTAAATCAGACCTTCTTTAATGTTAAAGTTAAAGTTTATGCACGATCGATTAAAATTAATGATATTCTAATGAAACTTCTCCAGTTAAGTTTTCTT
Source organism: Bactrocera latifrons (assembly GCF_001853355.1). Taxonomy (NCBI): domain Eukaryota; kingdom Metazoa; phylum Arthropoda; class Insecta; order Diptera; family Tephritidae; genus Bactrocera; species Bactrocera latifrons. The sequence continues at coordinate 97,457 of NW_017537214.1, read as the reverse complement.
GAAAATAATAGTAAGGGTAGTGCTTGATATGAATGAAAATGGTTTGGTTAATCTTTTGGTTTGGATAATACTCGACCACGTCCAGAACGCAGTGAAAAATTATAGCAGCCTTGGTTGAGTGTGTACATAAAGACCATGGAGAGTCGATTCGGCACCGGTCGCAGCTACTCGGACTATTCTATGGAATCACTGGCGTACTTTGCGTCAAGATGTTAAACTAAATGCGTACAAAATACAGCTTGTGCAAGAACTGAAGCCACTCCTTCCCAAGCGACATCGCTTCCCTCTATGGGCTCTTGAAAATTCCTAAGTCTAAGTTTCTGTGCTTTTTCTTAAAAAAAAGTAGGGAACTTCCAAATGAATCACACTTAATATAAAGTGGTGTGTCCGCACAAATAAATTGGGAAATTTAATCATTAAACATTTTTAATTTGCGGTGGACAGGAAATTTAAATAAGAGTAATGGTTATTCCTTATGCCGAATATTTTTCGCCATGTGATTTTAAAAAGTGAACTGCATTTTCCTTTTTATATTTATATATGTATTATAGATCACGTGCCGATGGCTGTAAGCAAGAATTGAATAGCTGATCGCAAACGTTTTTCTCCGATGTCCGGACGAGGTCGGAAAAATTAATCGCGTTATTTGCGGATATGAGCTCTGCGAACTCTTTCCGGCGAACTTGTGGGACCAAACATGGATGACAACAATAACCAAGTTAAAAACCACTCAACAACAAATGATTGTTCGACGGCTAACGCTTCGACAGAGCGACAGCCATTACAATGAGTCAGATCCCAATTACGGACTTTTCAAGTGAACTTCTTACAATTTCTCAATTTCTTCTTCTCGTCGAACACCATTCACGAGAGACGGATGGAGTTCGACGTCAGATTGTTGAGTCTAGTTCTAACTTCATAAGCCCTTAGGGGCTACAAGGTAAGCAAGTTCCCAGACCAGGCCATTTTATACTTTTTAACTTGAAGCTCATACCCGCGTAGGACATCCCAAAGATATCTCATGATCGCATTTGGTTMCGGTCTCTAGAGGAGTCACTCGAAAAGTGCCACAGATAGTCTGATAACCCTCATGAATGAGGGTGGCATGCAGATCAGTAACATGCAGAATGCCTGGGTCAGAGACGAAACCGTTAAAGTGTTGAACAGCAGCAGCATTCTCACCAATAAAGATGTAAATGCATGMTATTAGGATGTGATACAAATGCAAGACACTCCTTGGGGAAGCTCTAGTACGAACATCAGAGGTGATTTATCTTTCAATATACTTTAAATGGCAATTTAAGGATGTGTAATAGACTCGATAAGCCAACATTCATCATATTTAGTTCAAATAGATTTTAAGAGTGGGAGGAAGTCCTGGATCTCACCCCATCAACGGAAAAAGATAACTTCATAGTGGATTGCTGGAGAGTCTGTGAGGAGCCTTCTATATCAAATCGCTCCTGGAAACCATTCAGCATTCGCCAGAAATTCAGCACTCCTCTCCAATATCGAAATCCTTGAAGAACAGTATTGGACAATTTCGCTAGAATAGCAATAACTATACGCGATAATAGTATTAACATCAGGAATATTCAAGAGTTATATGCGGAGATGGAAAAGATAGAGTCCAGCCTCATAGTCAGCAAAAAGAAAATAGGATACCCAAGTAATAGCAGCTTACAGTTTAAAGCCTGACGGTATTACTCCCATAATGCTAAAAAAACACCTGTGACTCTAAGGCTTGAAACGACTGAGCTATCATATATTSCAAGACGCTGGAAAAAAAGGCGGAGGTGCTAATACCAAAACCAGGTGGAAGAACACACGATAGTGATAAAGACTTAAACCTATAGGCCTCACATTCCTTCATGCTGTAGGTCTTAGTGAGTCTAATAGATATACACATCAGATTAATTATTGCGGATAATTTACCGACTGCACAACATGCATACATCATTTCCATCAACAAAAACTGCCCTACATAAAGTAGTAAATGTAATAAAAAAGTCATCACACCTCAAGCTAATATACAGTATCTGCCTTTCTGGATATAAAATGAGGATTTAACAATATAGAGATAAGTACTGTCATTGAGTCTTTTACACAGAGCTGCCACTGCCTTTTAGTTTGTAGAAGGATTCAATCTATGGTTAAGATATAAATATTATAGCATCACACGGTTCAGTGACACGAAAAGGGGGGATTATTTTCCCGCTTCTATGGTTGAAAGGTTACAACTTCAACTCAACGGAGGAGAGGTGAAGGCAGAGCTACTGCAGATGATACGAGTATAGTGTTAATGGTATCATGAAAGATTACTGAAGAAGCCTTGCTGAGGTCATACCGATGGGTCAAGAAAAACTAACTTAAGACGGAACTGATCCTATTCACAGATAAAACCACACTACTTCAATTTCACCTTCCCTCACTAGGTAAGGTATGATATAGTACTTCTATTTGATACAGCGGTGATAGCCTATTCTAAATTTATTAATATTACTAGTATTTTCTAAAACAAAAAGTTTTCTATATAAGAATTTGGTTTTAATCGGTTAGTTCGCWAATTTGTACAGCTGCATTATTAGTCCGATATCGGCAGTTCCGATTAATGAGCAGCTTTTCGGTGTAAAAGAAACTGAGAAACTACTTCTCAAATATTCAGACAGACAAACGATTGTGCTTCGTAGAAATTGTGCAAGTGATCGTTATAAACYTGTATGCAACCAAATTTCAATTCTTATGGTTGCATTATAAGATAATCAGACGAAAATAAATTTGCATATTTGGAATAAAAAACGGAAAATGCGAAATTTTAATTTATTAATAATTTTAAAATTTGCTAATTAAAAAAAAAAATAAATTTTAAGGTCAAAATAAAACAAACAATTTTAAGAGTTGGTAGAAAGAAAAGCACATATATACGTATTGGTATTTTGAAGTGTTCACACACACATACTTATATTCAAAGACCAGATCGGCACCTCTCCAGCAATACCCATTGTTCTTGTTAAAGCACAAGCAAGCAAGATCGCAAACAAAAACAAGTAAGGAAGGGCTAAGTTCGGGTGTCACCGAACATTTTATGCTCTCGCATGATAAAGTGATAATCGAGATTTTAGGCGTGGTTGTGAACCRATTTAACCCATATTTGGTACATTGCATAGGGTGTTAAGGAAATATTATGTACAGAACTTCATTGAAATCGGTAGAGTACTTCCTGAGATATAGT
>NW_017537214.1:64977-93502 GCF_001853355.1 Bactrocera latifrons | reverse complement strand
TACAGCTTGCACGGACGGACGGACAGACAGACATCCGGATTTCAACCCTACTCGTCACCCTGATCACTTTGGTATATATAACCCTATATCTAACTCTTTTAGTTTTAGGACTTATAAACAACCGTTATGTGAACAAAACTATAATACTCTTTAGCAACTTTGTTGCGAGAGTATAAAAAGAAAAACAAGAACAAACTAGTAGCTAAATACATAAGGAAAATGAAATACGCGTTCGTTTTTGATACATTGCGTATACAACAAAATTAAAAAACTTTTTATCTTAAAGATTTCACGCATACTTATTATTATCAGAAGTACACCGAGAGAATTCTTTTTTGCATATTTTCAATTTTATCATATTATCTAAATGAACGGAGATTCTAAGGAATCGATACTGCACTCGATTCTCACTTTCACTGATTCAAGACAATTCTGAGTCGGTATTAAAAATCAAAAAAGAAAATCTGGGCAATTTCTGGACACGTCTCCAAGCTGCGTAGGACGCTATTGTAGATACTGACGGATCAGATCTATCTGAAAATTTCAAATCTTTAGCATACTCCAAATATGAAAACTGCGTAAAGTACGAAGAGACGAAAGCAATTGCACCTACTCCACAACCGAGAGTAGAGCTGCCACAAATTCAAAGCCAAGAAGCGAGTTCAGGCATTTACCTTAAAAACCCAGCATGTGATACAGAAATATTTCACGGAGGTTGTGAACAATGGCCGTCCTTCCGGGACATGTTTACGGCCGTGTACATAAACCATCCTAAATTATCACAACCACAAAAATTGTATCACCTCCGATACAAAACAAAAGGTCAAGCAGGCACAATAGTCAAGCAKTTCGCTCTTAATGACGAAAATTTCAATTATGCTTGGGAAGCTCTAAAAGCTCGTTACGAGAATGAAAGAATATTAGTCAAAAAACAAGTCACAATATTAATGAATTTACCAAAAATTAAGAAAGAAACAAGTGAAGAATTTACGAAACTGTAATCCACTGTTTCAAATTGCTTGTCCATTCTAGCGACACAGACTATTCCGACAGACAATTGGGACCCCATTCTGGAAAATATATGCACAGCTGCATTACCAGAAAAATCGTTACTTTTGTGGGAGCAATCGCTCTCATTGCGAAGAAAGGGCCCAACCTGGCAGCAAATGAAAGAATTTCTTACTACCCAATATGAAATTGCAGAAAGGGTAGATAAAAAAATAGTCGGACCGAAAAACGTTCAAAGCCACCTCAATAGAAGCTTCAATAGACCCCAAGCGAGCAAGAACAACAACTTAAATCGTAGTTTTTTCAAGACACAAGCGTTCTCATCCGAACAAAATAAACTTACGTTATGCGAACTGTGTAAAGGAGGGCACAGGCTCTTGAGAGAAATTTAAAAAACTAAACAGTAACGAAAAATTTTGTACCAACTGTTTGTCACATGCGTATGCGCTCAAAGATTGCGAAAGCAAATTTAATTGCGTTTATTGCCATAAACGGCATAACTCAATGCTCCGCATTAAAAATTTTTCCAGCTTCGCTCAAAATAACAGTAATGTTAAAAGAGCTGCGGGATTTGTTGCAACAGCAGGGCAAAAAGTAGGCTACAACTGCCAACAAAACTAGCTAATTTTGAAATTACGGGAATGGGCGGAAGATAAGTACAAAACTCAAACAAAATCTTCCCCCATTACCCTTATTTCCCCCCAATCGAATAAGCGCATACAAGCAGAAGCTATTGTCTTACCGCTGCTAACAAACAAGCTATTATATAAATAGCAAGCATTGGCAAAAGAGCAGACCCCAACTGCAACACTCCCGCTCAAATAGACATTCTGTAATAAACAAATTAACAAAACACTTCTGGCGCAAATTTTCGGATGGGTCCTAAGCGGACTAGTTGCGGAACCAGGCACAACAATGACAACTCAAGTTGAGAAAATCTCAAACGAGTACCTCAATGCTCAACTGAAGAAATCTTGGGAGTTAGAAGAACTCCCCGGCCGATTTGCCCATCTTCGAACTTAACCTTCTTATGGAGCCAAGAAATACGTGTACCAAGTTTCATCATGAATCTCAATTTTTACTCAAGTTACAGCTTGCACGGACGGACGGACAGACAGAAATCCGGATTTCAACTCTACTCGTCACCTTGATCACTTTGGTATATATAACCCTATTTCTGACTCTTTTAGTTTTAGGACAAACAACCGTTATGTGAACAAAACTATAATACTCTCTTTAGCAACTTTGTTGCGAGAGTATAAAAAGCGAGTTAACCACACACCACGTGGAGGAAGTCAGCCCTGGCGAAAAAATTATAAAAAGCAAATACTATTCATTTAACCTGCCACATCATGCAGTAATAAAACGAGCTAAAAAAAAAAACAAAGGTAAGAGTTGTCTTAATGCATCAAAATTATCAAGTTCGGGGAATTCCCTAAATGAGGTTTTATTTACAGGATCCACGTTTCAGACAGATTTAATGCTCCTCATACTAAATTGGCGTATATACAAATACGTTTTCCATGGGGATGTTGAGAAAATGTATCGACAAATAGTCGTACATAAAGATGATCAAGATTTTCAGCGAATTATTTTCCGAAAAACTCCCAATTGTCCACTACGCGACTTTAAATCAAAAACAGTTACCTTTGGCATAAACTGTGCCCCATACCTCGCCATTCGTACACTCCACGAACTGGCAGAAGACACAAAGTCAGAACTTCTTCTGGAAACACAAGTGTTGAAAACAAACATATATGTATACGACATTCTGTCTGGAAGYCACAGTCTGCCACAGGCATACGAGTCACTAGCACAAGTGACACAATCGCTCAATACAGCAGGGTTTCCGTTGAAAAAGATAACGGCGAACCACCCTAATAGTTTAAAGGACATACCTAAAGAAAATCTAGTAGACACTAATTTCCTTAAATTCGAAAAGCAAAGCACAACAAAAACGTTGGGGATACAATAGAATGCGACATCTGCCTCGGTGGCAAAACTTTTCGACCCCGCAGAATGGCTGTCGCCAATTATGATACAAGCAAAAATTCTAATACAAGAATTATGGCTAGATGGTACCGRCTGGGACGAGCAAGTAAAACTACTTCATTTAGAAAGGTGGTCCMAGTTCGCAAGCAATCTAAACGACATCACACAAATACAAATCCCACGATGAGTAAATTATATCCCAGAGCACAAAGTCGAAATACACGGCTTCTGTGACGCCTCTGAAAAGGCCTATTGCGCCACTATGTATGTTCGACCATAAGCCACTTACTAGTTGCAAAAGCAAAAGTGGCTCCTCTAAAAACAATAAGKTTATCACGACTAGAACTATGTGGTGCACTACTACTTGCCAAACTAGCATCCATAGTGCAAACGCATCTAAATATGGCAAAAAATAAATTATATCTCTGGTCCGATTCCACATTTCCAATCGAACGTCTCAAATTCTTGACCTAGTGGGATCAGCCATTTGGCGACACGTAACCAGTGCTGACAATCCTGCTGATCTAGGTACAAGAGGGTGCAAACCTCTGCACCTTGCAACCACCATTCTTTGGTGGAAGGGCCCCCGATGGTTAACAGAATATCCCGATTTTTGGCCGCAATCGCCCATGAACAATTTAATTGTTGTGAARAATCGACTCCTTTCACATAATATTGGATGATACTGATATCCTTGAGAGATTTACATCTTACCACCGAATCCTCAGGRTAATTGCGTACATGGTCAAATTCATAGAGCGACACAAACTTAGAATTAAGGGACTGTGCACAGTATATCCCCAAGGCGATACAGTGGCGCACTTAGACTTAGAAAAAGCAAAGGTCGCTCTTATCGCATCTACTCAAGCGCGATACTTCAGCCAAGAGATATCAGTACTGAAACAATCGACGCCGATTGATAAAAAGAGCTCACTCCTAGTACTAAATCCATTCAYAGATACGAAGGGCATACTTCGTGCAAATGGTCGACTTGTCCATTCAAGCCTAACGTATAATGAACGTCATCCCACTGTTATACCAGAGAGATCACAACTTGCCCCATTATATCTCAATTATGTCCACATACTATTATTACACGCAGAACATCGCCTCATGCAACAAATAGTCCGCCAAGAATTTTATATCCCAAGAGTCAAGCCMAAAATAAAGAAATGCATTTTTTCGTGCWAKWTCTGCACTACGCATAAGCATAAGATGCGAACGCAAAACTTTGCTCTGAACTTCACTATCACAGGTGTCGATTTTTCTGGGCCTTTTCAAATAAAGGCGTCCATGCTAAGGTCGCCCACTCTAATGARAGGCTACGTGGCTGCCTTTGTCTGTTTTACGACAAAAGCAGTACACCTCGAGCTATATACTATTCTGAGAAAGATGCTTTGCTCGCTTCGTCGAAAGCTCATGAGCGACAATGGCAAGACATTTATTGGAGCTCAAAGAGCCAGCGAAAAACAGTTTGTGGACTTTATATAACAAGTYTCACCTGAGATTGTATAAAGGTACGCTCCTCAAGACATTAAATGGCAATTCATCAAACCAAGCGCTCCTCATATGGGTGGTTTATGGGAATCAAAGGTAAAAAGCTTTAAATCCGACTTTAAAAAAGTAGCTGGAAACTACAAATTTAATTTTGAAGAATTCACAACATTGTTAATTCGTATTGAATCCGTTCTCAATTCACAGCCCTAACTCCAAAGTACTTTCTCAAAGGAGCACCCGGGGCGTGGAGTCGCTATCCTTATTAAATYGATGGGAGAGAATTAAAATTCTCCATCATAATTTCAGTCGTAGATGGAAAGAAGACTATTTAAAGGACCTCCATAAGAGGTATCGATGGAAAACATCGGAAAATACGCCAAAGCTTGGAGATTGTATACTTATTAACGACGATTGTCTTCCACTTACCGAGTGGCGACTTGACCGTATAGCAAAGCTCCATTATGGCTCAGACGGTCACATCCGGGTCGTTGATCTCCGTACTCAAAGCCGAATACTCACCAGACCACTGGTTAAATTATGCTTTCTACCAACCGTGGATAATAGCGAAAATCCGATACTAAATAATTCGAACACAATGCTGAAACACAAATGAAAATTAAATCAGTAAATCAAACATTTAACAATAACAATCAAAATAACAAAGAAATGGTCGGTCAATACGAYGACCCAGTCATGCCACATAGCGTGGCACAATCGCACATTCATTTTATATACTACCATGTATATTCCATGTGTCGCCGGAAGCACCGACTACAGCACTGTGGGCTCTTTAAGGAGTTAACACCGACACAACGCCAGCGTGTTGCCCAGGCATATGAGCACTGCCTCAACTACCTGTCGCACACGCATTTGATGCAGGAGTGTATTTCTGCCGATTTATGCCACGCGTGTGGCAGACCACATCACACGCTGCTCCACAGGACCCCACGCCGCGATGTAGGTCAGACAGCTGCCTCAAGCAAGGGTAGATCAAGGCAAACAAACCGAACGGTACGACGCCAAACCATTGCAGCCCGGCCTGAGGCCAATCAATGGTGTCCGCACCACGTCGTCCAAAAGCGCTACAGCATCGCCCCGCTACTGGACTCAGCAACGTAGTGGCAACTCTTCAGCAATTACAAAGATTGCTAGGCTGAATATTCGCATAGGGGCACCGTGTGTGAAGGTAACAAAAAAGTTTTGAATAATGTTATAACAAATGACGAGTGATGGATCTTTGAGTATGATCCCGAGACAAAGAGGCAATCTTCCGAAGAAAGYAAGCATTTTGAGATGACAAAGGGGATCCAAGCAACATGCACCYCAGCTCTCAAGGCTATTCCGGAGAATACCTTCCGTGACCTCTTTAATTCTTGGAAATCTCGCCGGAGTTTTCAACGAGTTATAACGATTACTTTAGTAAAGTTTTGTAAATCGACTCAGTCCTATTACTTTCCGGACAAACTCGGTACATACGCATTTTGTGGTCCTTTGCGCATTGGCCATAACGAATGCCGCATTCGAGTAAATGCGGAGCTGTACACGATATAATTGGCATAGTGCAGCGAATTAATATACGGTTACGCTGGTTAGGTCATGTTGCGCGAATGGATGAAAACACTCCATCTTTGAGACAATTCGACACTTCATTGGAAAGTCTAAGTGAAGAAGGACCAGGCTACTATTGGAATCTCTAATTAGCGAACAGCGAAAAGGCAGAACGACTGACATGCTGTTGTAAACTGCTATAGCCGCGTAAGTGGTCTCTAAGCCAATAAAGAACAAGTATTTATTTCTTTTATTACTATTTTTGATATGCTTTTATAATTTTTATTTGGAATCTCATTTCGCTAAATGTCAATTTACACAACCAAACATGAAAACACCAGACACTGGGACCATGTGATGGAAACATTGTACAACCACTGATCATTAATACAACGCAAATATGAACCACCCTGCTAATTATCGAAATTAAGGGATGTATCACATTAAGCAAATATCGATGGACATCAACCAACGTAACTTTGCACATACAGTGTCGGACAAACCTCATTGGACTAAATCGAGTTTCAGGCATATTCTGTCATAACTTTTTACATAGATGCATTAGAAGAATAATTGCAAAATAAAGACCGCATATTCTATATTAAGGTACAATACAATTTTATTTTTCAACTTTTATGTAAATTTTGTAAATTATAACAAAAATAAAAAAAGTAAAAAATTCGCGCGACATAACTCATTGGACTTTAGCTCAATATGAAAATAAATTCATTTTAAATTAATATTTTATTGGGTAGCCATTATTTTTAATGATTGCAGCACATCTTTTAGGCATAGATGAAATTAAATTATTAATAAGTGTGTCATTTATTCCATTCCAGGCTTGTTTAAGGGCATCAAATAGCTTGTTTTTATTACCGTGGACCAGTTCCCTATTAATCTGCCTGTTGACAATTTCCCATAAGTTTTCAATCGGGTTTATATCAGGAGACTGGGCGGGCCATCTCATAACACAAACTTGTTTTTCCAAAAGCCAATCCTTTACAACTTTTGRCGTGTGCTTGGGGTCATTATCATGTTGGTACTGCCAATCAGGCGGCATTTTTGTGATAGCGTGAGGTAACATTTGGGTTTGCAGTATATTTTTATATTGGAACCTATCCACGTTSCCTTCTATTTTGAAAATAGGTCGTACTCCCTGAGCAGAGAAGCATCCCCACACCATAATGTTACCCCCACCATGCTTTACGGTACCCTGCAAATATCGACGGTTTAAACGCTTTCCTGTTGGTCTTCATACATGTGTCATTCCATCTGAGTTCTGCAAATTAAATTTGGACTCATCTGAATACAATACCGACTTCCATTGCTCCACAGGCCAATTGATGTGCAGTTTTGCAAATTCCAAACGTGCTATTCGATTTTTTTTTGAAAATATATGGTATATACGGCGCATCGTACGCACACTCACAGTTAGTTGTAAGCTATCTACAACGTTTTTTGCAGACATCTTCGGATCTTTTTTAAATTCGCGCACTATTCTCAAGTCTTCCTTTACCGAAGTGAGTCTAGGACGTCCTCCAATATTAAGTTTTTTCCCGGTTCCATCAGCTTTGTGCTTGCGTAAAATAGCAGAAATAGTTGATTTCCCAAGAGAATATTTTTTGCAAAGCTCCTTTTGCTGCACACCTTTTGCGAATTCGCTTACAATTAATAATTTAAGTTCAGTTGAATGTGTTTTTCCAACCATTTTTAACTAAAACGATTTTTAGTAAATATTTCACAACACACCCGTTCTCATTAAAGCAAACAATTCGAATAAGTCTGATCTACGATTTGAAATTCTAAACACYTGCAAAACTCTTTTTCTGACAGATAACAGTAAATTAATTCATTGGAAATGTTTATTTCGGCAATCAAAGTGTAGTCCAGTAAGTTATGTCGCGCGAGTTTTTTACTTTTTTCCCTTCTGGTTTAAGTTAAAAATTGGACATAACAGTTGAAAAATAAAATTGAATTGTTTTTTAATGTAGAATATGCGATCTTTCTTTTGCAAAAAAAAATTATTCTTCTAATGCATCTATGTAAAAAGTTATGACGGAATATGTGTGAGACTCGAGTTAGTCCAAAGAGTTTTGTCCGACACTGTATGTTCTTTAGTCGAACAGAAAGGACGATTTCGCAGATAATGCGAAAAGTTCCCTACTAATGTTTAAGTGAAATCACACATATCTGGACCTACGTACTTAATTTGAATCAAATACATAGCAATATTTTGAAATCTCCAAAATGGATTATTTTAAACTACAACCACCCCTACTTCCCATGTAACACTTCTTAAACTTGATATGTTGTTTTCACTTTCCACAATACAAATTAAGCATCAATTGATATATCGCCATAAATCATTGCACGAACAATAAATTTTGTGAGCGTGTTTTTCTCCTCTGTGCCTAAAATCAATAAAATCGGGGGAACACGTTCCATTGTCACATATTACTAATATAAAGTTTTTAAAATGTGGCCTTTCCTACTTACATATTGTTGATCGTATGAAACATAGTGAGCATTTATTCCCGTTAATATCAATCAAAAATATACAAAAATTGTGTCTACCTACTTTATATTCAGGCAAAACGTCAATACTTTATATTGAGGATCGAAATTCATTATATTAGGCACATAGTGGTTGGAGCAACACCGAATAGGAATGGAATTAGTTTACCATTCCTATTCGGCGCTATGCCATTGATAAAATACTATAATTTTTAGGAGAATTGAGTGGACAAAATTTCATTAAAAATCATACATTTTGACCAACCTAAATGGGGTAAGGACAGATGTGAAGTTGAAAATCACTATATAGGATATATTGCTGGCTGAAAAGGTCTGAGCTGATTACGCAAACTTTTAACGTTTTTAAGTCATACTCGAGAATATATTTTCGAGAAATTTTGTAAATATATATAACTGATGCACTGACCAATATATTTGATATACCGTTTTTAAGAAAAACCAAAATTTTAATATTTAGTATATAGAAGTTCCCCTTTCATCGCTGGTGGCCTGGTCGTGGCGAAAGTAATAGTAATGGGTATAATCATGCACGAGGGGCACCCCATAATTGTCACAATGGGAATATGGATGAATAAACCTTCTTTTAACTGATCACGATGATCGGGAGAGTTCGGAGTTATGAAACGCTTTCTCCACCCATACCGGATCTGCGGTCGACTGACCAACCCAGAGAATCAACACTCAGACAACGGTCAAGACAATGTTTTAAAGGAGTCCAGAATCTCTAACGGAGTCCACCTAGGATACTCTTCTCACCTCCAGTCAGGAGACGAGAGCGCTACCGGATGCACCAGACACAGTAAGCCGGAGAACTATAACTCTTTTGTTGTCAGACCTTTTTCTCATATCATGGAAGTTTCTACACAAAATTCACATAATTCGTTTTTCCGTTTTCATACTCTTGCCCTTGTAGCGGGTTCATAGCATAATAGTTTTGTTCACCACACGGTTGTTTGTGTCAATTAATAGTTGCGATAGATATAGGGTTATATAAATATAARTGATCAAGGTGAATAAGACAAGTTGAAATCCGCAACTTAATGAAAAAAAATTTTATTTTTTTGTATAATGTTGCAGACTATTGTTGGAGACTTAAAAGGGACGTACCGGAAGCCAAATATTCAAGAAAATCATAATYACCAATAAGATATTAGAAAATAATTCTGTGACTGTGGCTGAATTTTATACTTTTCACGAAAATATATGTTTTGATGTCAAAAGAAAACATGATGTGTATAGTTTTTTTCATTGATATATTATTATTTGGTGGCACTAATATATTCAAAATCTTATATAAATTTTCATGTGACAAAAAAATTACAAATTTATGACCAGTATTATTCAAATATACCTAAAACTGTTCAACTCCATGTACCCGATCCTTACAGTTGACTATTTATGAAGGTATTTAGCCGCCTGTAACCATTTCAAGTTGCAAGGGTGTAAAATGTTTGGTAACACGCGAACTTTGCCCTTCCTTATACATGCTTTTTTGATTGGGTGTGCAAAGAATGTATCTTTGGTACAACGGTCGGTAAATTCAGCCTCTAAAAATTGGTCAAACTATCTGATTGTCAACGGATCGAAAAACCACCAACCAGATCGTTCATGTTGTGATAGACGGAAAACGTTCGATGGAGTCATGTGTAGATTCGTCCAAGTCAGGAAGGTTCTCTGATCGCCATTCATTTGGGAGTGGCCAGAAACGATTATTTTACATATGGCTCAAGAAGCTCGCGACCAAGTATCAAGTATCCTCTGGGTAGCCTAAGAACATTCGTTTGAAAGCGAACTAAAGTGAGAAGGCGAAACATCCCCTGCATAGTGTTGTGCGCTGGGTTTGGGACCCGATGCGTAACACCCACAATGAAAATTGGCAATCAGCATCGGATGAGAGACCGCCCTTTTGATGACGACCATGACAAACGAAATAAGGGCTACGAATTGAGGGCATGCGCATGGAATGTCTGGTCAATTACAACCGGCAGCCGAACGATTTTCTAATCGGCTTGCACTCCTGCTCTCTGAGAGCACTCGTCAACAAGTCGGTATAAGGGAAATGTGGAACAGCATTTGAAACTCCTTACGTACAGCTGCAACCGAAACCATTGGTTTTCGGAAAGCGCAAAACAATAGCTGGTACGACGAGGAGTGCTGTGTCTCAGCGGAGAGGACGCAGGCTACCTGCCTCGCAACGTTACGATCGACCACAACACGTGGGGAATGCGATAGACCCCATGAGTTGAGGAGGGAAGCGATACACATTTGCAGACAGAAAAAGAAAGACGCCGAAATGCGTGAGTACGAAGAGCTTGATACGTTGGCCGACAGGGGTAATCCTCGAAAATTCTGCGACAAAATGCGGTGGCTTACAGTAGGTTTCAAGGCCGGAGCATACTCTTGTAGAACCCGCAAAGGTGATCTAGTCATTGATGCCCAGATCATACTTAAATTTTGGAGGAAACTCTTCTTCAGTCTGCTGAAAGGTAGTGCACTTACAACGCCAGGATAATGCGAACCCGATGCCGCGATGTCTGAATTTGGTATCCCCGCAAAACTAATACGGCTGTTTCAGCTTCGTCAGAATCAGGAAGAACCTTTCCGAGCCGTTCGATACCAAATGAGGTCTCAGCCATGGCGACTCCCTATCGTGCGACTACTTCAATCTGCTGCTGGAGAAAATATTTCGAGCAGGGACAATATCTTATAAGAATGTACAGCTGCTGGCGTATGCTGATGATATTGGTATCATCGGCCTCAACACCCGCACCGTTAGTTCTGATTTCTATAGACTGAGTTAAGCATCCACCCCCTCTACCYGGCAAAACTGGCGCACCCTAATACAACAGCGCAATTCACCACAACTAATTGCACCACTCAACACAACTCACTTTACATTATTCAACCCACTCAACAAAAAGGATGGGRAAAAGAGAAAGCCACACATTCGTTTACACACTGCGTCGCGTCGACACCTTTCGCCGTCACATTTCGTCACACACTATCGGCATAACAACATATCCTACACTGCGCCGCGTCAACATATGTACGTTCCGATTGTTCACCGATCCTGAGTGCTACGTTAATTCGAGTCATCAGAGCTACGTCAAGTCATTGATCCATCAGTAACCACCGGGCTATTTTGCAARAAACACCATGGCACGGTTCTGAAACTGTACACCGTCCCTTCGACTTTCTATTGCTAATCTAGTGCATATGTTTATATTATAAATTAAAAGGAATTTAAACATAAAAAGCATTTGTAGGCCTTTATTAACAAAGTGGTAGTGAGCGAATAATTTTACATCAACTACATTAAACAGTGACAAGAGCATTATTGTTATCAAAAATTGAAATTTGCAATATACGATCACTGTGCCAAAACTCATATCAAAATCTTAAACGCACCTTGCTATGCGGTAGCAAGAAGGAGTATTCGTGCCTTCCCAGCATGACCAAACAAAGCTATTTTGAAAGAATCCTGACCACACATAACACACTGCTACTCATTCCAAAGTTGCTTCTATGCAGAAACGAGTTAACGCTCATGAATGTAAATAGCACTCTCCAGTCTCCACGTAGATATGTACAACAAATCCAGAACCATAATGCGTGGTGTAACCATTTCCAAGCAGCTCGGGATAATTATGAGCCCTACAGTGGTTAAACCTTCAATAATTCCGACTTCCAGGAGAGATCCTGCCGACGCGAGATCAAAATGGAAAAAGCAATGGATAGAAGGAAGAAATTTGTAAAGTTCTAGGTAACAGGGTGGAAATAAGTGTTCTAACGCACGAGAAAGTAATAGAAATTCGGGACTTAGACGATGTTACTACAAAGGATGATGTAGTGCAAGTAATTCGTTCGCAGCTAAAAGGAGTCAATGTGGAGAAGAGTTCTCTTAGAAATATTAGAAAAGCATATGCAGGAACACAAACAGCAGTTTTAAGCCTTCCAGAGCCGTGTACTAGACGCAGGAAAAATCAAGATTGGCTGGGTGGGGTGCAGAATACGGGAAACTGCGAACCTTAAGAAATGCTATAGAGGCCTCGAATGTGGCCACATAGCACGCAAGTGCACAAACCCATAAGACAAAAGCAAATATTGCATGAAGTGTGGAGAAAAGGGACATTTTGCTAAAGCATGTGTAAAGGAACCATTTTGTGTATCCTGCAAAATCAATGGAAGGCCGAATACAAACCATCAAATCGGCAGTAAAAGATGCCCAGTTTAAGAAATAAAAATCCTCCAAATTAATTTAAACCAGTGCTAAGAAGCGCAGGAACTGCTAAAACAAACAGTATATGAAAAGGAAATAGATGTGGCAATAATTTGCGCGAAAAGTTTGTGGTAACCACATCTATCGTTGCTACTTGCCACCAAGTTTATCATTAGAAGCGTTCGAAAAATTGTTTTTATTCATAAAAAATCGCAAATGATATTCATATCAAAAAGTTGATTGCATATAAACGTATAAAAACATAAGCAAAGAGACCAACATGCGACTGTAATATCAAAGCAAASTCTCTGACCATAATTTTCATACGATCAGCTCTGTTCCCGTGTCACTGATAAAATTTCTCCTTACGAGCTAGTAGTGGTGAAATGCACTCATCGTATTTTATTAGCTTTTATCAATACTGGTGGAGAAAAGCTCGAAGAGAAAACTAACTGCTGATAATATCATCAAGTCCAGAAGGTAGAAAAAATAGCTATACATGTTAATCGTCACCCTGCGCTAATTGTGGTATGAAAAAACTTTTACCAACCATTAATGTTTTCCTTGATAAATGCAGAAGTAAAATCTTAATACACTCTTAAGTCATTGGCAAATACTCGTGTAAAATAATCCTCACAAGAAAATTAAATGAATCGAAAAATTTATGTTCTTATTCGAAGACAAGCAATCGCGAGATATACGCGTTATAGTAAGAGGCCTTCATCATTTTTGTGATGCCGAAAGCGTAGTAACCAGTTTCCAAAAACAAATCTTTAAAGTTACGGAATTCATAAACAAACTTCAAAACAAAAAACCCTTAAATATGCGTATAATTTGTTTGTGTGGTGTGTAAAATGTACCTGAAACCATACAACTTGAAGCCAAATGCTGTAGCTCCAATCTCCCTGCGACTATAGAGGATTTAAAGTGTCGAAATATTAAAAAAAAAAAGTTATAAACACGACCAAGAAAACATAAAGCTTATCAGCTTATCAGCCTAAACGCTTTAGTGCAAGCGTAGCWACATTGAATGAAGGTGCTACCACAAACAATCATTCTGATAAACCGTCATTTGCCAACATAGTTAAAAACTCTAACAAAACATTGTTAAAGACTCTAACAAAATTCAATGCCTGAACACCAAAACAGTCCTAAGGTTGTTGTAAATGACCATTTAGGAGTTGAAAGTTATGCTGGTCAAAAATACTGATTTTAAAATAAAAATAGTATTCCCAGAAATTTTGGAAATTAAGTAGATAAATTTACGAAAATTGTTCATAAATCGGCTTAGAAAAGTACTAATATTATGAAGCAAAGATACTGTAATACTAAATATTCAGTCGACATTATGGATGTCATAAACTTACACCCTTTGTAAGCTGTAAAAAATGCCAAATCCTCCTATCAGAAAAACCAAYGGATCCTGGACAAAAAGTGATGAAGAAAAAAACATATTGCCCATTCACATTCAAAATTTTTAAAATATGGGAACTGAAAACTTGGCAACATGAAAGTGGAATTCAACCAACGACATACAGGGTTGTCCAAAAGTATTAGGCACCCCATTAAAATACAAGTATTCTCAAACGTGGCTATCAAAGTTACCACTTCGTTTTGTAAATGCCTTACATGGGTGTTTAACTGTTGAATAAACGAAGAAATTGTGTAATATTAAAAGTCATAGCACTCTGGGTAAGCTAAAATTAAAAATATTCATTTTTAATAAATTCATAAAATATTATCAAAAAAGTATTTTCGCATTTAAAATCTGAAAGTGAAAGTGTAAATTACATTTAGTGAAAAGTTACCAATCTTACAAAAACAGTTCATATTTACCGAAATGCCTAGTTAGAATTCAAGTTCTAAGTGAAGAAGGTAAGTCTCAGGTTGAGATTTCCAATTTGGAGGGATGTTCGCGGTGCGCGGTCCAATGTGCTATCAGACGACTTGTGGAGACGAAATCCCACAATAATAAATCAAAAAGTGGAAGAAAGCGTCTAACTAGTAAACAAGATCGCAAAAAATCTTCTTCTGCCCTTGCAGCTGTCCTTTCAGATAAATTTAGTAAACCAGTTAGTGCTCGAACAGCTAGAAAAAGACTTCTGGAAGCAGTTTTAAAAGGATGTAAATCCCGAAAGAAGCCGTGGCTTTCAGAAAAGAATAGGAAAAATCGTTTGGAATGGGCTCGCCGAAACCAAGATTTCACAGAACCAAGCGGTCGAATGTTCTGTGGTCTGATGAATCAAACTTCGAGGTAAGCTTAGTTTAGATCTCCTTTAAGAATTAACAGCCATAGCTTCTTACCCTAGAGCAATTTTGAAGACATAATACAAATCTTATGAAAACATTATTTTTTCTTTTCTATAGATATTTGKAACACCTGGTGCGACGTTCGTGAGGCGACGGGTTGGGGAAGAAGATCATTCAGATTGCGTGGTACCCACTGTTAAGCACGGAGGAAGCAGTATTTTGATCTGGGACTGCATGGCTGTTGATGGTGTCGGCGAAATGTTCGTTTGCGAGGGTCGCATGGACAGTCAAAAGTACATAAATGTATTAGCAGCTGTTTTACTGCCTTCGTTAACGCGCATTTTCGGCGATACTAGTTTAGACGGGGTTCAATTTCAGCAAGACAATGCTCCTTGTTACAAATCAGCGACTACGATGCGTTGGTTTGAAGATAACAACATTGTTTTGTTAGAGGCTTCATATGCGGYTTTCCAGGTTTTGGTATCATAATGATATCGGATACTTTTCATGACACTGAAAGCAGTTATAATCTTTCCTTTTTATGTTTCGAACAATTTTGCAAATCGCTTTGCGTCTGGGTCAGCGCCAACGAAATTCTATCCATTGTCGGACCTATTTCTTTCGGGTACACCACGTCTATTCACAAAATTATTTAAAGCAATAATACTGGTGAATCAGTTCTAGGTGCACAGCTCTCACTGTAAGGCACGTAAAGACCGCAAACCGTATCTTCTCGGTACTGCGTCGAACAGTCACAGTGGCTGGGCCAAAGTAATCAACGTCAGAGTAGCTAAATGGGCGTACGTAAGGAGTAAGTCTGTCCGTCGAAAGCGGTCCCATCCAAGGCGCTGACGGGGTGACTTTATTCGAGCGGCATATATTGCAACTGGCAATTACGTTGTGGAACACATTTCTTAGACGTGGCACCCAATAACTGCGGCTGATTTCCCCAATAGTAGCTACTATGTTCTGGTAGCACATGGCGCTGTGGTGATGGTAACACCAATAGTTTTGTAAAGGTATGTTCAATCGGAAGAATAATAGGAGGTAGTGTATTGATTGGAAGCCAGCTGGCAGCGTCGATGCATCCCTTTACTCGAAGACTCCTTTTTCGCCTATATATGGTGAGAGTTGTAGCAGTGTACTGTCATGGGCAATGACGTGACCATTTTAATGGACTGGAACTCTCTTGTATACACTTCACGTTTTTCTATGTGGCATAAAAGGCGTGCAGCATTGTCTTCTTCGTGGGCAGTTAAACCATAACATTGATTTGGCTGTGTACGGCGAAAGCAATGGTCGAAAAGCGTWATACCCAGGCACCGGTTCTAACCAACTTTTGAAAGGAAGAAAATCTACTAGAATCTATAAAGTTACAACTCACGATGACCAAAGCGAATTTAGAACGAAGCTCTTTATCAGATTCATTATTTCCAGAAACTGTTACGTCTTCAGAAGGCCAAACTGGCTCATCCTGTCGTAAGAACGAGGGAACCCGTGACCATCGTGCTGTTGTTTTAAAATTGGTGCAATCATTGCTCGCGTGGCTGCATCAGCTACATTRTGCTAGTGGGTATCCATCTCCAATATCATATACTTGTTGAAGCCAATATCTCGGCTATCCCGTGCTGTATGAAAGTTTTGTAACTACGATGTTCAATCTGCATCCATTTTATGAAACTTTTTAAGTCACTCTACAGGAAACAACTTTCGATTTTGAGAGAATGTTCATTGCAATATCAAATTTACTAGTTAAATATGGAGATCGAATATAGGGAACGGCGGCAAAGGCACCTTCACTAGCATCAACAAATACGTGGTCCTGAAGTATTTGATTTGTACCATTTCTGAAATAGTAACAAGGAATGGCATATTCTACCACCTCCGGTAGTTGCTTACGCCACTAAGCCCATGCAACATTTACGTCGTTTGGCAAAGGGTCGTGTTCTAAGGCTCACTTATAAGTAACTTGGTCCCAATAAATAAATAGCTCAGAAACAAAGAAACACCAGAGGAACAAAAATCGACATGACAATACTTAGAAGTTCTTTTTTAGTAGGGCGTATCTCCTCATTTATCCCCCCTTTAGCAACGTTAATCTGATGATGGCTGCCAAAAAATAAGCAAAGTACCCTCTCACCAATGAAAACTTTTTTCTTGCCAATCGATCGTGTAGCGTCAGAAACACCAAGCGTAAAATTGCAAAGCCGCAGTTTTCATGATTATATTCGGCGGCAAACTCTGTATCATGACTCATCCTTCGCTCCACACCGATTAATCGTTTCAAATTAACTTTGTCACTTTTACATACGCGACCCTCTTTAAAACGTCCGTCTACGCGGCGTATAGTAGACTTCAGGACATCTCTTGCACGGATGTTCTCCTCACTCTCTATCAGAGCAGCTCTAACACCGAAACTCTCAAAAGTTAGATACCATATTGTGAAGTGTTTGATCAGATTCAGCTTGACTATTCAGGAATAAAAACGCTACTGAAGACGGCAATGTAGGTGAGGTTGGACCAAATACAACTCAGTTTAACTCTGTGTTAGCGGAGTTGACTGTCCTGATGAATTGGAAACATTTTTCGCACCTTCATGTAAAAGTTTGTGATGCATTCTCTAGCAACGATCAGTTGAACATAATCTGKGYCGATGGCAATTTCTTTCACAGTGGCCTAAATTGAGACAAGCAAAACACAAACGACGTCGTTTCGCCTCTGCTCATCTTCTTGGCACTGAATATTCTACAAAACGCGCACATTCTACTACCTTGTGTTGCTCCTGACTAACTGGACATCTCACTGATCGTTGTGGCTCAACAGTATGCAGACCCCTTGTAGGGGTACACATTATATTAGCAATTTTCCTTAGCCAATCACTAAAAGTTTTTACTGTTGCTATGGCTGTGTAAGAGCTGCGAAGATGGCCCATGTGGCGACAACTTTGCTCAAAGGCAAKTTTGAGGCAAGTTCGTCGAGTAATGTAATATTTGATAAGTGCAATTCACCATCATGAGCAGATTGTAAAAATACACTAATATTACATACCTTTGTTGCAAACGGTATTATTTTCATACACACCGCCTTCTACGGATTAACTGCTCAGGACGCCCAAATCTAAATTTTAATAAATCGTATTCGCTTCAAGCGCGTATCCTTTCAGGCACTTTAATAAACGTTGATTATTCTCGTAATTGCTATATYCATAAATTGCAGTTGACTCTATATAAGCCGTATAAAWTATTGGCAAATTTTCCCYCTTTCCACMAAAATCGTACAATTMMCGAAATTTTGTCGGCAAATTTGATAACTGTGTAGATGTAGCACTTGTGTTGACAAATGTAGGAATTGTCGTCGAATTAGAGCGGATCAAAGACGTGTCAATCCCTAAAATCGTTGAACTGTACATGTGGTTTGCAGCAGCGGTACTTGCTGCAAATAACAGCGGCGTGTAACGGATATCGGTAGATTGTGAAAACGGTACTGAACAGTTGGCAATAGCTAGCTGCTGCGATTCTTGCAATTGTGTTGCTATCCTCGACGAAACTTCGGCGGCGACATTATTGCAGAATGTACTCACGTTGATAGTTTCCCCACGTGGCCGGGGCTGAGAAGCCGATTAACTGATCTCAAGCAAGGCTATTCATTTTTGTAGAGCCGCAATCACGTTTTCTTGACGCGCAATGGCAGAAGCTGATGATGATCGAGTGGTGGCTGTAGAGGCGGCTGTAAATCACGCGCTATATTGACGGTAACTGATGCATTGCTACCCTGGCCGGGTTTTGATGCTGATGACGTAGAAGCACCGCTATCCATATTTGGCGAGTTCACTGAAGTATGACGGCGAGGTGATTTACCCATCAAATAATGAAATTTCACAAAGCAAATGGCAATTTGAATGCCAAATAAAGATATGTCATCGATCAAGTGGGGCGAATTTAACACATTTTTTTTATTCTCCGAATGTTTCACATGTGCAATTAAACGGCTGCAATGGAGCAATTCAAATGGCTTATTTGAAAATAACAATGTGTAAGAACAGGCATTTATAAAGAGTTACATTATCTGGCTGATCGATATGTAGTGGCATATATGTACATAGGTACTTTCATTTACGTGCAGATCAGCACAGCCAGGATAGAGGGAAAACTTACCGCAGCTTAGTTTCGTATTACTTTTATTATTGTTGCGGCAACTCCTGGTTTATAGGTGAGGGGGCGACGAGGAGAAGAGAATCGCGCCGAGTTTCCAGTGTTCAGCAACTCGCTTCGTGTTCTTATTCGTAACAGTTCGCTGCGACGTTTTTCTGCATTCGTGTTCTTTCTTTCGCAGTACATAGTTGCATTTGCGTATGTTATTTTGAAATTAATATTTTGAATTTATTTAAAAAATTTAATTTCATCTTTTGGTACGTAATTTGCAAATCTGTGTACAAATGTACATAATATAATATAAATATTTTAGAAAATGGAGTATGACGAAAAAATCGAATTGATTAAAGATATTGTGAAATGTATGGAGAAAGCCATACTAATTGATTCAGACGATAGTGAAGATCTGTTATATAATCTATGTTTTAATTTTGAATTATAAATAAAATGTATTCTTAATTGACAGAACTGTTCAATATATGTAAAAGATTGGCCCAAATACTTATAAGGAAAAAGAAACGACAATGGGTTAAAGTAGAGAGTTGACAATGGGTTAAAGTAAAGTGAAAGAGAATTAGAAAAAAAACTCGAACAGAGTTGCGCAATACAAGTTGCTCGTGTGAATGCAATTGGCAACAGCAAAAGAGAATCTCCCGAGAATCAGCAACAAAAGTTGCTTCGTGTAATAGCCGAGTTCCAAACAACAAGTACATATGTAGCTCAGATAATTAATTAGAGCTCGCGCCTTGCTGCTAATGCTTTTGCGAAGAAAGGAATATAACAAATATACACATTACACGAACAAGTAAGCAGAAGCCTTACAGTTGGAATAATGTACATAATATGAAGTTCGTTACAAGTTAAAGAGCAATAAAAATTAAATATTCAATTGTAAAATAAATAGAAATTGAATATTAACATATTTATATATATATGGTNTTTCACAGTTTCAATTCCACACTTTTTCTAAAATGAATTCCGAGTGAATACGCATGTTCTGGAAAACGAATTCACAAGAAAAAATTCGGTTCGCATTCAGTTCAGTTTGAATTGGCGGATTTGGTGTATAAAAGAAATGTAAGTAATTAAAAATGTTGTAGTTTTAACACGTACTTTAACAACTTTTAAAGGGGCAAACACAAGAATGGAACCCAGGAAGCAATCCTTCTTCAATTTATGGAGAAGCACAGCAATATCGCCCGAGGATATGTCAAAGGCGACAAAATAAATGTAKACGCGCTATGGAGAGATTTAGTGGCAGATTTAAATAAAAATGGTCCCCCCCAAAAAGATGTATCTGGCTAGAAAAAGGTTAACAAGCAAATAAAACTTATCTAACTTACTTTAAATTGTAAATATTTTTACAGGTTTGGATGGACTGGAAGGCCTTTATCAGAAAGAAAGTWGYSCATAATACTTCCGAGGCCAGAGCAACCGGGGGAGGACCGTTCAATAAGCATGTCCTTACTCCGACAGAAGACGCGATTGCCCAATTATGCGGCATATATACAGTGATAGAAGGCGTGCCTAATACGCAGAGCTTTGGTGTTCCATCAGAGAGGAATGACTCAGCTTCTGACACTCAGGATGATGAAGAGCCTCTTCCGTCCACTAGCAATGTCGCCGCTGCGGGGCGGTCTCGCAGGCGGGAATCCGCTRTAGCTGACTGCATGACAAGCATCAGCGAACAGACAAACGCCATAAAAGCTGTAGTGGATGGGTTGAAAGAAAATTTGGAGGAAACCAAAAACATAAACACAAATTTATTTACACTTTGCGAGGCCGTTAAAGATCTGCAACAACTAATTCTTGCACTTTGTAATGTTTGCAAACATTATGCAAAGCGCAGCAAACATTCGTTATTTGCGCCACCTTTTGTGGCTAGTATTGAAGACACGGAGCTAAGCACCTAAAYCGGCTTTTTAAAACGCCAATTGTTCTCTCTACAACATTRCGTGTCGAAGAATGCCTTTGATTAAGTATGTAGKGAGGTGTCCCAATTTCGGGATCTCTGAATGGAGTGAACAAATAAGCTTGAAGAGCGTACCCAGCATCACTCAAAAGCCAAGAGCCACGTATGCCATTTTCGTAGCAGGATTGAAAATATGAACGAGCACTACTTACACTCCAAATAAGGGTATCATGACTCGAGCCAGGCCGGCGAGCATCAACTGCCTTTATTGCCATATTATAATACATATCTATATAAAAAAATAACAAAAATATAAGAAATAATTAAATAATAAATATGTACATAGTGCGTACATAGAAATATAATCATACAATCATGGCATTGATGCTAAAAAATCCCTTTATGTTGTAAAATAGGTTGGGGTCCATATGCGGCTTTGTAATTCGTATGTGGGTCGTAATTTTTTATTAACAAAGCACTTTACAATATATACTTACACTTCTTCAGGCACGTCCAATGGGTTGCAATGGTCCCGTAGTATCCCCCTACTGTAAACTTCTTCTGTATTCCTTTCATTTTCACGTAAAACAACCGCCAATATTGCTAATGCACTCATTTTTCTTAAAAAATTGTTATTTATTTTGGGTAAATTGACAGCTATGAGCTGTTAAGTTCATTTTTGCGGTGAATCAAAAACGAGTTCTAAAATGAACAAAAAGTTCGGATTTCAGAACACCAAATCAAAATTCACTTGGATTGAGGTTTATTTTCAAACTCACTTTCACTCAGATTCCAGAACCTGAATGATTATAACTTAAGACACTCGACTGAATATATTTTTGCAACAATAGCGTCATTATGCAAAGGAAAGTTGGTTCTTATTCAGGAAATACCCATAAATGGATACTTAGTGTTGCTTTTCCTTTATGGAAATGTTAAATATATTATACTGAATTAGTTGTTTTGAAATTGTAGGAKTTCCTGTTTTCCGTGTAAGGTTGAAGTCAGTTGAAAACTTTTAACGCGTTTTCTGGAAATTTTTTTTGATTTATGCCGGTTTTTTTGACTTATGCCGGTCTTGCAGCAAATGAGCGATATATAAAATTTATAAATAAATATTTTCATTATTTCGTCAAATCGTTAAGCATTTGAAGGAAATTTGCTGAAAGTTGATTCTGTTTAGGTGAGCTGCTATTTTAATTAAAAATTTTGTTTGTTTTTGTGTTTAACTTTGTATAAAGAAATAAAAGAATATTCTCGAAAAGGTATATGAGAAGACTAATTAAAAGTGAAGAAAGTGAAACACTTTAATGCGCTACTATTTGGTGAGTTTTTCGTGTTTTTATCATTGAAAGAAATTTGTAACTACATACTGTTTCAACTTTTTTGTAGAATGTGTAAAAGTATAAGGCTGCACCGATTCGAAGTATGCTCACAAAATCATCAGACTCGCGAAAGGCCCTTTCTTTAAGTCTCGTTGCTTGGAAAAAACTAAAAGAAACTNATGAAGTTCGTTACAAGTTAAAGAGCAATAAAAATTAAATATTCAATTGTAAAATAAATAGAAATTGAATATTAACATATTTATATATATATGGTGAATGATCCCCAACAATGTTTTATACAAYTCTAAATGTACAAGTATAATGTTTTAATATTAAATAAAAGGCCTTCTTGCCACACCATATCAAAGGCCTGAGCCATATAATTTAGCCAATTCCTTTTATAAGATGTCAGCCCCACTTTTTGATTAACGAATATGGGTTGTTTACATATACATATTTACTAGTACAGGAGAATAATCRGAAGATAGATCAGTACATGTATAAACTGTTATGTGCGATTGGTCTACAGTTTTGAATACCATAAAATCAATTAAATCTGGTATTTTGTTACGATCACTAAGCCAATATGTCGATTTACCAGGAGATATTATGCAAGTTATGACTGTCAACAGTGACGTGAGAGCCAAGTCACGAGTGCGGCGACTGTTTGTTTGATAACAAGAGATATTTCGTCTTGCCCTCGATATGCATATAGTCTAAACTCCAATAAAAATAATTTTATTATTAAGATGAGTTTCTGACAATATATCATTTTCATCCAGAGATCTAATAAGCTCCAATTTAAGTTGGTTAACACCATTAGAATTCCATATACAAATGTTCAATACGCTCATTTTTTACTTAAATAAGTGTGCAGCATTTGGTTTTGCGCTTTCATTAATTCTTGTATCATATTTTACATTTTAAATAGTGTCATATATTTGGTAAAGGTTAAAGTCATAGTTTCGACACTTCCATTTGGTTAGTTTTGGGATGATTGTATTTGCGCAGTGTTGCTTTTCACCGCGTTTGCATAGCTCCCTTGTGTAGCATTGACTTAAAGATTTACTGGTTCTAAAATATTGACTGCGATTTCAATATTTTCGTTAGGAGAAATATTTATCTTTTCATTCATCGTCGTGCTTGAATTCCGACAGAAAAATTCGTTTTTAAATCTTTATATACTCCTACAAGCCAAACATCATATGATATCCCCCACAATTACTTTTACTATTGCAACCTGTTGCTACATAGTATTACAGCTTTGTTCACCTAAGTTCAAGTTTATATATGTATATATGATGAAATTACGTGAAAATATGAAATCCTGCCTGTCCATCCGTCCGTCTGGATGTGGGTGCCTTAGTATCACTGCCGCGCCCACAAAACGCCATTAACCAAAAACTTATAAAGATCCATAATTATGCACTAAATATATATGTAAAGCTCTAAATTAGTGCAGGGCATCTCATTAATAAGGTGCACTTCCAATTGGTTCATTTAGGTAATCCATTCTGCTGCCCTCTGTGTGGTGGGAGCAACACAGTACAACACATGATTGCCCAATGTCCGAACATCACGGAGTCCGACCACACCGGCAACATTAACTTAACAAGAGCGTTATCTACACCTAGCCAAGACAACATTATGCACGTATATAACTTCTTAAAACACAATAACATTCTTAATCAAATTTAGCTTATTTAGGCATTCTCCTTAGAACAGTATAGCATAACAGTATATATATAATGTAATTAAAATTTTTGTTTTCCGATATTACCGAGCTAAAAGTTAACATTTTAGAACTAAAAGGACGACTGAAAGCCCAGTAGCTAGTGTCGCTTTTTAATTTAGTTTGTAATTTATTATTGTATAAATTGTTATAAATAAATAAATAAATAAAAAACACATCTGTACACCTTCACTTCTAAATAGAAGGTTGAACGCGACTGTTAATTGGAAGTACTCGGGTTGTAGTCCAGGGGGTCCATGTATGGATCACCCAAGATGAATTCATGGAAGAGCTACTTCGGCTGAACTTTCAGGATCTGTCCGGCGTCCCAGAGGTCTCAATTGAGGATGGTCAGCCGTCCATGGAGGGTGGCCCCTGATGGTAGCACAAATRTAGGCCTGTGTACGTACAAAACTATGTCTTCCTGGGGATTGTTAGATGGGAGATTAAGGGAGAGGGTGATCATAATTTATTCAAATCCTCTTCAATCTCCACCATCGAGATATGGGAGTCCATTACGGAGATGACGCACCACTGGTAATGGCAGGAAGCAGTATGGACTTGCGGTTGGGAAAGCGGTATTAGTAGTACCGCTTGAGGTTTTTGAAGAGCTGGAGGTAAATGGGAAAACTTCGTGTCTTTATTGTACTTTGGGGGGTAAATRATAGAATTATTAGGGTTTTGAACTGCTTTGGTTGGATTTTAAAATATTTTTTTTATAAGGTGGCAAACACCTTTTTGTTCTRGAAAGTAAAAGAATCAAGTTAAATATAAAATTGTGCTATATGAGAAGTATGCATATTTATTGTCGGAYTTCACTCATATTCACAGGCTGATATACCAAATGTTGTCACCAAATCTTGTCGAAATCAGTTAGACGACTCCCAAGATATGGAATTTCACAAAAAAGTTCGCGGTGCCACGTCCATCGTCCCAATTTTTAACTCGGTCCCTAACAACCCTCATCTAACCCGTCGACAAATTTTTGCATTTCTGGCGGATTTAGTTATTAATTTATCGCGCTTTTAGTAGTTTTGAACAGTACCGTTATATGTGGAATGAGCGGGGTTTTCATTCGATTTCATTCGTTTTTACACATTCTCTAAATTAACTGCGAGACGTACAATGGTTGGAAAACGTTCATGAATTGCAAAAGTAAATATCCTACAAAGCGCTTTATTGCAGTTCACGTATCTACCGTATCGTTCAAGGCCAATAGCCACAATGTTGCTTCCTTTGGTGACGTATTTACAAACGCATTTTATTCTATTTCACCAAACTGCAATACTCAACATTGATATGCGTTTTGAATGCGAATTAGACAATAGTGGTGAATAAAGTACGATCAATGTGCTGTCAACTTTTAATACTGAATGTGCTGCCATTGTGGTCTGGTGAGCGACGCCGATAGAGTGGATATCCATCATTTTTCGTTTGTGTTTCCGAAAGAAAAGCATTTATCATCAGACATACAAACCGAAGTCGGATTGTGATGTTCGCAAGGTCCATGAACCATATTGGTTGCCATAACCTGGTATAATAGCTGATCTTTCTCTGCATCATAAATTTCCGCAGAAATGATTTCATCAAATTGATCTGGTTTGTTTGATTGTGGTTACAATCCAGCATTCAAAGAAGAATGTGTGCGTGCGGCGAACCACGCCGCACATCCAGCATCTAACAGCACCTTATACATATGTATACCATACATTGCTTCAAGATAAAGTCYTTTAAATATCGTAAGCGTCGTGCCGTGACATCGTGACGATCGCTTGTTGATTGACCGCGATCCATAGTTCCGCATCCTGGGAGTAATCGTTCATATGCCTTGGTCTGCCATACGCTGATGACAAAAAGAACGCTGACCGATATTAGCGCGACCACGAAGAGGATCGTAACAAATTTCAATCTGTAATTGATCACTTTGTGTGAAACTCACATAACGTTTTCACAGAATAATTTTCAATAATTTTATTTTAAAGCCATAATAAATAAAACAAATGAAAAATGTGAACGATTCAAAACATAACCAAAACAAAAATATTGAAAGAAACATTTTGTATGAAAGAAGTTACTTTTTGGAATACTCCAATTTTTCGACCTTTCCAAACGAAAAGCATACGGTTTTTGTTATTTCTAAGACTTCCCCGATCCACAGCGAACAACATTTGAAAATGTCATCAAGATTGGTTCATTCGTTTGTATGCGAAAAAAAGGGCCGTTTTTAGGGGTTTTCCGGCAATTATTCGAATTTTTTTTCCCAGGTAAAAACCATCTTTGAGTCTCAGCGAACATTTAGAAAAAAGAATTGGCCAAATTGGTACAGACGTTGTTGAGTTATGCCCTTAGCAACATATTTGCGATTAATCTTTATATATGTGTAAGATATACACCCATTGTTTCATGCATAAACTCCGTTGTCACGGACAACCAATGGCCGAACTTCACGTTTTGTCAAAATGTCGCTGTGTCGGACTGACGTGACAACAAAGCGTCACAGCTTTGTGAAAATCCTAGATGTGCCGAAAAAAAAACGAATGGCCAACGATTGTCAACGATTGTCCTTTGCTGCTGAAACAGCTTCTCCTACAAATCAGCGTAAATATGTACATATGTATGTTTATGCGTGAGCTTGCATACATATCGACGCAGCTGCGTAAAAATATTTCAGAATTACAAAATATGTTACAAATTCCTTGACAAATACAATTAAGACTGGTTATGTGCCACATTCAAAGATACGGCCATTTGTAATTATTTAAAAACAAGTAAGGAAGCGCTAAGTTCGGGTGGCACCGAACATTTTATACTCTCGCATGATAAAGTGATAGTCGAGACTTCAGGCGTGGTTGTGAAACGATTTCACCCATATTTGGTACATGTCATCACGGTGTAAAGAAAATATTATATACCGAATTTCATTGAAATCGGTTGAGTACTNACGGCGCGGGTGTTGAGGCCGATGATATCAATATCACCATACGCCAGCAAGGAGGATGGAGTCATGTGTAGAAGTTCACGCAAGTGGCCAGAAACGATTCTTTTACATATGACTCAAGCAGCTCACGACTTCCGGTGTTTGACCAAGTATCTCTGGGTAACCTAAGAACATCTGGTTGAAGGCGAGCTGAAGTGAGAAGGCGAAACATCGCCTCTGCAGGGTTGTGCGCTGGGTTTGGGACCTATCACGTAAAAAAAAACACTACCAATGAAAAATTTTCAACAGCCTCGGATGAGAGACCTCCCTTTTGATGACGACCATKGAAAAGGAAATAAGGGCTACGAATTGAGGGCACCTGGAATGTCCGGTCCCTTGGGAACGTGCTGCTGCCCAACTGGTTGATATCCTCGTGAAATTAAAAGCTGACATCACCGTCGCCCAAGAAATGCGATGGACGGGACAAGGACAGAGACGAGAAGGTCCTAGTGGCATTTACTACAGTGGCGATATAAAGGAGCGCGATTTTGGTGTGGGATTCGTGGTGGAGAGAGACGCCGTCGCCCAGTCAAAGTGATCTGCGCCCACACCCTGACGAAAGAGACAGATCACACGCTGTTCCGCAATTGAACCTTCTCTATATTATATTCTCTGCTACGAGTTTCAATAGTGGCTTCAAAAATAAATACTATGAGAGAGTTAGGAGAAACATTAAACGAATATAAAAGAAACGGGCCGATAACATCACACCGCAGTGTAGAGAAAGCCAAAATTAAAAATATGAAAATAAAAATTTATATAGTCGCGATGAATTTGGGCACATATCGAAGAATTGTCATAAACCTCAACGTAAACAACTAGACATGATTTTCTGTGTAAATCCGAAGATAAATTACGAAATACATTTTTTAAAGGATGAACTTTTTAAAGTTGACGCGTAGCAGTGTAACATGATTCAAAAATCGTTATGCCGAAAGCTTCATTGCAAATCATATATGATGTGTGAACAATCAAATCAGAGGACTATGTGGTGGTAGTCGACACGCGGTAGAGTCTGTGAAAACAAACTTAACAATGAAAGCATTATTGCATCAGGAAAAATACAAATAGAACGAGAACACGAACAAGAAATTAAAGTTGAAGACGTTACGTTAAAGAAAACGAAATTATATGGGAAATAAACGATAAATCTGTAGAAACACCATTAATGGAAATTATAAACGAAATAGAAATAAATTAACTCGAAAAACTGATTTGATATAAATGAAAATGTAATTAAATTCAACTGTAATTGTGTCCCAATCTCGCTATCGTGTACCAGAGGGAATGAAATTTGCTATCAATTTTGACGTCGGCAATTTGGCTGCCATTTTGATTTCTGATGCTATTTCAGACCATTGTTATTGTAGAACAATATT
>NW_017537214.1:61122-63597 GCF_001853355.1 Bactrocera latifrons | reverse complement strand
AAATATTATTCAAGGTTACGTCAATCTCTCCAACTTTGTTTATAGCAGGAACAGCCAAAAACGCTAGTCCCTTCCTTCCTTTGCCTTCCCTAGCGAGAAAAATGTGTTAAAAGTTGAGCACGTAAGAAAAACGTAGAAATCCGCCATCTTTTTTTGTTTTCATTTGAACAATGTTGCCAAGTGCTCAGTACGCATATATAGTACAGTTTTGTGCACATCTAAATTTTCAACTAGAATTGTTCGTAACATAAAATATCAAAACTGGAAACAAACTATTAAAAATGGTTCATATATTTATAAATAATAGCATTCGATTCTGATTTTGAGTTAGCTTGAGAAAATTTCAAACATATTGAAGTAAATTTTTATGATTACTACAGCATATCGAGACTGGCAACCCTGCGTTTGGAGAGAGCAATTAGCTGACACGTTTCTACGGTAAAAATCCAAATACCGTGGAAATCTACAGCATCCTACGGCAAAGAGAGAAGGGAGTAGCTTTTTTCGCTGCTCACTTACATTGTGCGCTTTTCTCTGTTTGCGCTGTTACTGTCTGATATCTTGTGCCATTTTGATTCGTATCTGATTATTGTATTTTGTAATAGTAAAGTGAGATGTKTTAATATTTCAATTTGTTGCTGTTATCTAAAAATGAGCTGCAAACAGATTTACTTAACTGGTGCTCCCAATCCGCACGTCTTTGGCCGTAAGTTGCTGTCTGTGTTTTTTTATCATCATGTTCTATTGATGKAAACAATTAACAAAATTTTGATGAATACCGTAATAAAAGTTGAAAAGCAATGGCATTCTGCGAGGTTACCAATTTGTGGGCTGTAAAAAAGTTGCGAATTTTACATTTTAAGTGAAAAAGTGTACAAATTCGTTCGTTTTCAAAAGAAGGTGACTGAACTCTTTGATATTAAGGATTCGAAAAGCGTCGACTGTCTAGATCATGACAAAAATTGGCAATCACTTACTAACATATTAAATCATTTTTATTTGTTCATAAATATAATCAAATTTTTAATTGCAGAACAGCCGATAAGAGGTTCCTATTAGCAGAGAAGAATCTGACATAATAACATCTCAATCATCAGTAACCTCAAAATCAGTCTCAGACTATGAAAATGAATTAACTCTCCCTTTTGTTCCTAAAATTAAAGTTAGGACACCAGAATTGGTTGCTTCATTAGATCGTTCAAANACCAAATTTCATCATGATATCTCAATTTTTACGCAAATTACAGCTTGCAGGGACGGACAGACGAGCATCCGGATTTCAACTCTACGCGTCACCCTGATCACTTTGGTATATATAACCTCTCCGACTCTTTTAGTTTCAGGACTTACAAACAACCGTTATGTGAACAAAACTATAATACTCTCCTTAGCAACTTTGTTTCGAGAGTATAAAAATAGATTATGGTACATAAGCGAATACTTAAACAAGCCGTACTTAAAACAATTTCTATGTATTTCAAAACACAAACCGTGAAATGCAGCAAGATATAATATAGGCTGTTAAGAGTGATGAGGGAGGGATTTCATTTTCATTTAAGCGGGGTACTACTTAGCCGGGAATGGCTGTGCACATGAATCAGAAGAATATTGAATATTTTCTTTCAAACATTTCTTGAATTGAAAATCGACAAATAAACTATGTTGTCAATTTTATTCTAATATATTATAATACTTATTTTTGCGGGGTTGTCACTTTTTTCTTCTCACACATTTCAGAAATATATTCAATTTATGGTTTTTATCTTTTGACATCGTCGCGAAAAGACGCTTGCGGGCATGGCATGCCCGGGGAGATGTAATGGCGTCTGGTTTTATGAATGAGTCGAATATGCTTTTTAAAAGTACGTTTGCGTTCATGAATGAAAAGGAATGAAATTTGCTATCAATTTTGACGTCGGCAATTTGGCTGCCATTTTGATTTCTGATGCTATTTCAGACCATTGTTATTGTAGAACAATATTTGTAATATTTACGGGTGACATATCTACATTTGGACGCATATAAGTACATATGTATGTACTTATGTTATGTATGCATTATTTGTGTTGTGGAGTTCTTCGTGAAAACGGAATGGTATTTCTAATCTAGATTTTTTCAAGTATACAGCRCTAATTTGAATTATGACTATCTTGTTGAAAAGTTTGATGYAATTGAAACTTGGTGTATTAGAAAATATGACGTTATTGTTGATAAAAATTCTATCGTCAACTTAAGTATTTCGTGATATGACGTTATTACATATAAAATAATGACTAATAAACAGTTTGCATTATAACAAAATGTGTTGTTGTTGAATATAGAATTTTTAACAGTAACAATAAATAGCTCTTACTAACACAAAATATGGTGCTATTGCTGATAAAAAATATAGCTATGTATGAATAAAACGCACGATCACAATAATAAAAGTTTTGTTTAAGTTTATTTTAAAATGTCAAACTGCAATAGCAGCAA
>NW_017537214.1:58595-59497 GCF_001853355.1 Bactrocera latifrons | reverse complement strand
GACAGCAAAAAAACAAATTCATGATTGCCATATACTTATACGCCATGCGCTCTTTGGGTACAAAATCAATCACCCACAAGTACCTTATACAGGGGCCATATTCAAAATGAAGGCGATTCAGCTCATAAATCGAGAGAGAAACCAAGMGTATGCTCGAAAGTGGTCCCATTTATACAACTGAAGGATTGGTATCAATAATTCGATCGGCAAAGAGAAAAGGAGACCCATTTAAWGTTAACGAGCTATGCTTGGAGGACTTTTTAGATTTAACAAGTAAGGAAGGGCTAAGTTCGGGTGTCACCGAACATTTTATATGTATTGAAAAGTTATAGTCCGAACACGAGAATTTTTCCACAAGGGATACCTCAGCTGGAATACCGTATTTATGTAAAGTTTTATTCCGCTATCATCATTGGTTCCTAATGTATATACGAGTACTATTCAGAGAAGGCATCAGATGGAATTCAAAAAAGCGTAATATTGGAAGAAGGCGTGGTTGTGATTTCACCYATATTTCGTACATGCCATCAGGGTGTTAAGAAAATATTATATACCGAATTTCATTCAAATCGGTGGAGTAGTTCCTAAGATATGGTTTTTGGTCCATAAGTGGGCGACGCCACGCCCATTTTAAATTAAAAAACAAAAAAGCCTGGGTGTAGCTTCCCTCTGCCATTTCTTCCGTAAACTTTAGTGTTTCTGACATTTTTTGGTAGTCGGTTAACGCACTTTTAGTGATTTTCAACATAACTTTTGTATCGAAGGTGGGCGTGGTTATTATCCGATGTCTTCCATTTTTGAACTGTATATGGAAATGCCTGAGGAAAACGACTCTGTAGAGTTTGGTTGACATAGCTATAGTAGTTTATGAGATATGTACAAAACACTTAGTAGGGGGCGGG
>NW_017537214.1:38494-52654 GCF_001853355.1 Bactrocera latifrons | reverse complement strand
CCGGGGGAAGCAGAGGAAGAGGAAGACCTCCACTCCGTTGGAAGGACCAAGTGGAGAAGGACCTGTCTTCACTTGGAATATCTAATTGGCGCCACGTAGCGAAAAGAAGAAACGACTGGCGCAAGGTTGTTAACTCGGCTATAATCGCGTAAGCGGTGACTATGCCAATCAAGAAGAAGAACTATACGTTTAAATATGCAGGTCCAGTTTATCATGCTCATTTGATGGCGAAAGTCATTTATTCGTTAAACATTTTTCTCTTTTGAGAAGAATTTAAACTAACAGCACGATAATTCAATGGCTTACGTGAAGTTTGTATTTTTTTGTTAAAATTTATTTAAGAGCTTGGTACAATGCTCCATCTGCGATTCTGGCACCATACAATGAGTGGACCTTCATGCAAGACTTAGTTGAGTATAAAACTRTAAACAGCTCCGTATCAACAGCGGCTTGTTCAAAAATGAAAAAATCACCTGTGGTATTTGAGTGAACAGTTTTCCATTATTTCGCTTTTTGATGATAATGTGATAATGTGCCCCTACCAATAAAACAGAAAATGATTCAAGCTTTAAATAAAAAAAGAAATAAACACTGATCTAAAACCAAAAGAAAAAAAAAATTGAAATTGAGCCAGGAAATTCAGACCAATTTTTATCAGTAGATCTGAGAACTTTATTTCGAAAAAGTCAAAGACAAAAATGTGGGACCCTTTTCACAGGATGAAAGCTAACAAGAGAATCGGGAATTTTTTAAGCGCCTCAGCTTGGTCAATGATGTAGCAGAAAGAGGTGTTGCCTTAATAGAGGAGTACAACAAATGTCTTACTAAAAATGAAGGACAATTGCAATATTTATTGCAAGTTGTTAAAAATTATCGGCAAAATTTTCCCGATCGTTACAAAAAGACTTAAGTTTCATTTTTAAATAATCACTATGTAAGAGATATGAAAYAAAAAGTTGTATTGCAATCGAAAAATTACTGAAAAATGGCTYTTATTAATTTACATTTCCCGAGAGTCAGGAGCAAATAGGACACATTATTTTTTCAGGCAACGATTAATGTTTCTAAGTCATCACTCACACAGAGTAGAGTTAAATTAAGTACTTAAAAAATAGATTTTATTAGACGATTATCGATATTTTGTTAAAATTCAATGGTCATTTCGCTAAACACTTGATAAGTTTTACGAAAAATATGATTTCTTATGTTTATTCGCCATCAATTTGTAATATAAGATGGAAAATTGTGGAAATAATTTTTTATAATTTTCTGTTGGACTTTAACTACGAATAATTTTGAATGAGTTGACTTAGCCAAAAAATGTTCTAGACCTTTTTTGTAGATCGGTAAATAAATAAGAATACGTGTCGATTCTCCCTTACCAATTMTTTGTTTGTGTACATTAAAAATCTAAACAAAAAAACAAAATTTGCTGTGTTATTAAATGAGAAATCGAAAATATCGATGAGGAACCTCTTAATAATAATATTAAGAGCTCAGGTTTTAGCGGAACTTGTTTTTTGTCATGTCGGATGAGATTTTCGTGTTAACTAAGGAAAAAACAATGAAAATTATTTTTGGCCCACTTTAATAATATAATACATATAATATGTATGTATATTAGAGAGGGTTGATTAAATCTAAAATATTGTATGCATAATTCTATACAGATTTCTCTAAGAGAATAAGGGTCTAAACACGTTTTCGGGCCAGTGATTTTTTAGGTGAAGTTTAATTTTTCGGGAATATAAAATTTCTTCGTCAGCTTTTCGAAGTATCTGAATGAATTTTAATATATAGGTGCTCCTTGAGATTTTATATTTCGAAATTGACCAGATCGAACAACTATATCACATACCTCCAATACAATTGATCATTCAAATTTTTCAAATTCTCCTCCTAACCGGTTTTAAACTCATAGTCTCTTGTTCAAAGTTTTTTAGAATGATCCTTGAAATATCAGGTACATTTTATATAGAAAAAAATCGACTCACTCTAATGTCTATACCTAACTTTTTGAAACTCACCTTTCGTAGGAACATGAAATCCGGTTGGTACTTTGCAGGCATAAGTATTATTAGTAAACGATCAAAAAACTGTAAGCCTGAAAGTGATGCTATACCCATATAAAGAAACACGCCGAAAAGTACTGGCATAGGAATATGACAAAGTAGAGGTGTTAACATAACGGAAAACCCGATTGTTAAAAATATTAATACGTGTGTTACACGTTGTTCTCGTACACCTAAAAATTGTGGTTTCTCTCCTGGTGCAGAGCATTCAGATTCCAATTTAAGTGAATTCACATGATTTATACTAAGAACAGTTGCGGCAACAAACCTGAAAAAAAACAAATAATTCAGATTTGTTGATATTAAATAATAAAAGTTACATGCCATGGTAAACCCATTGTACTGCATATTTGTATAAGTATTGATAATATGAAAAGATCCAAGTGGTAGCCACACCCCTTTTTGAGTTTATTTTCTTTCCGATTTATTATTACCGACGTAATTTGCTGATCCATAAAAATTAAAATAGTTCCTAACATTGCTGGGAATATGGCTACAAGTGGTGACCACCAAGGGTTATTTGTTGAAAATAGTGGAACTAACCAACCACGCGAGCTTAGGGTTGGCTTAAATTCGTGTGGTACATCAAGTTTTGGTGTTGGGATGTTCATTATAAAATCCAGAATTGACATTGACAATATGGCAATAATAACAGCGAAGTCACTGATATACTGCCTTACTATTGATGGGAAATATGGCGCATTCTTAAGATCTTTTAGCAGCACTGATGTTATGAAGGTACCAAAAAACAGTATTAGTGACATCAGGAAAATATTTTCAGTACTTTCTCCAATACAGTCTGAACCAACCAGAGTACCATTGTTAGCCTGTTAAAGTATTGTATGAATATACTTTTTATCTAAAATCATATATGTAATTTAAACTTACTATGCAAAAAGATTTGTCATATTTTGCATAATCCAAAACTGTAAAGTTACTATCTGCGGGTGGTATGCATATACAATCATATACAGGATTTATTATCGGAAAGTTAATTTTTATCATCCAAACATTTTCAACAGCCTAGAAGAAAAATATTTTCACAATTTTTGTATAAGGGTTTAGGATTATATGAATGCAACTTTTACCTTATATATAAAAATGAAAGCAATTAGTGTGGCAAAGTTTTCCTCGGTGAAACGAGTAATATAGCAAACTAAAGCACTTGCATCAATAGCTGTTAAAAATAATAATATGACAGCAACCCAAGTGCCAATCCAGAAACGAAACGTCAAATAGTCCCAACCTTGATTTTGACAAAAGTCGTAAATGATGGTCTCAAATACTAAGACCGGCCCAGTTGATCCCAAAATTGTGAGTGGTTGTCCAGAAAAAAGGCCGTATCCGATACCACAAATGAAACCAGAAACTAGAGACTCCATGGCCGCAATATTTTTACCAGTTGCTTGGGATAGCAGTCCCCCAAACGTTATAATTGGTGAAAGACAAGCAAAATACAAAAATATCCAAGATGCAATACACTGCATCGATAATCCATCCTTAAAATCAGTATAATACCATGTTGCCTTTCTTTTAAGATCATTAGTTAACCCGCCGAAAAGCCGTCCAGTTCGTATAAGTCCAGACTCTTCGCGTAATCGTCGCTCTTCCTCCTCCTCGTTCGTTTTTTTACTGGTTTCCGGAGACCGTTTGCGAATCTTCTGTGAAGGTATTGTAGCTGGGGGATCGATTCGTATAGCTGGATCCCATTCACCTGGCGGCAACACAGTAACCGCATTTAAGAATTCCTCCATACCCGCAATTAGGTGGTCGATGTGTTTTGCGCGATATGCAATTTCATGGAATATTTCATCAGACATGAGCGAACCCATAGCTCGGCCTATTTCCTGCATATTAGTTTGACTGCCAGGTCCACCCAACGCTATAAAAATAAAGCTAAAAAAGAAGAAACATTATTTAATTAAATTTTCGCATTTCGTAACAAACCGCGTTGGAATTTGAACTTCTGTTAAATCTCCTAAAAACAATCCTTTTTTCAGACGAATGAATCCTACCAAAGGTTTTTCCAAGAAATCAACTTCCCCGACAAGAATGTTATTCGCTTCGGCACMTGCCGGAATTTTTCGCATGAAGTTAATGTTGCTTCTGTGCTCGCTGAGTTCACTGGAGCTATTGTGGTGTTGTACACATACGTTACTTGGGCTTGCGACCATATGTTCCCCTATATTGTTTGATGACACAGAAAAATAAAAAGGTTAAACTGCATACCAATTTAGTAAAGAAGCATTACTGTTAGTCTTTTCAGTTTTCGATCACATGCATGATCATCAGTTAAGAAAACAAATTTAAAATTTGTGGTCAGTATTGCAAAATACACGGGTTTGCAAAGAAAAAAAAATTGTTTTCTTTACATAACTATGAATTATTATTATTGATTGAATAGTACTAAATAGAAATATGGTATCAAAAAATTTCTATCCTGTATATTTTTTTACAATGGAATTTTTAAACATAAATTCTTTTTTAGCTATATATTTTAATCATATATTTCTTTTTTTGTAATTTAGATATACACTATGAAAAAACATTAAAACGTATATTACAAATCATATGCTATTTATTAATAATATTTTACTTTGTGGTTTTCCTTCATTTCATATTTTTAAGTGAAATTTGGAGCCGAATAAACCAGAAAAATCTGCAAGCATTCCTTCTGACCATTGTAGTGCCTGCCTATTGGCATAATATCTTGATGAAACCTCTCACCATGTTCATTTGATACCTTTCCAAGGGTAAAAATCCAAGTGAGACTCCAAAAAATGAATTTTTAAGAATAAGTTACACCCTAGGTCTTTATAGGAAGAACTAAGTCTTGTGACAGTATCGTGGTAGTGTTTCCTAAAAAATTGTGGCTTTGACGGAAGCAGTCCATGTCGTTTTTCGGGTTCGTTCGGTTTTATTTTAAAATGTGTGTACTTCATTTATCTCTCGTCCTACTATCCCACTCGCACAAAAAACAACAATATTTTGTGTATCCTCCTTGTAGGCCAGTTAACATTGTTATATTTGAGATGAGCGCAAATGTTCCACATACTATATACATACTTACATAATTTTTTTCATATTTGTTGCATGCGCTAGATTAATTAGAGGATATTTATTGCCATTCTACTTCACAATGGCAATAAATATCCTTTTTTAACTAATTTTAGAAAAGTCGCCACTCTTATGGTTCCTGATGAACCTGGTTCTTGTAGAAGACTGTTAGCATTATTTCAAAGTACCAAATCATTCCCTTTGGTGAAGTAACAAACAAATTGTTCATGTTTGTGTCAGATAAATGAGACCCTTGTATTTTCCTCCATTGTTTAAGTTTTGATCCGAAAAGTTTACTCTTTGATTTTGAGAGTCCTAAATCACGAACAAGATCATTAAAATCTGTCTGAATTAGTAGATGCTGTTTTTCTAAGCTTGTTGATGACGCTGAAGAAATACTTTATTGAGTAAGTTGAGGCCAAAAGTTTCCATCAATTGGAGGTTTTTGTGCAGATGGTATTTCTGGATATTGAATCATATTTTTATTTCTTGTTTGGTCACACAAAAATAACAAAAAAACTTTGAATCCAAATCATAGGCGTTGCGAATGGCAGGGTCTTATGGCTTCCTGTAGGCAAGCCACGTAAGGTTCTTGAGGAACTGCTGTAAAACATTTTTGGGGGAAAATTTTTATTCCTTTCACCAACCGGAAATCCGAAATAACGCTAATAAAAAATTTTAACTAATCTAGACAAATCATTTCTCTGAGCTTTTATAGTAAACATATCTGGAGATGTTTGCAAGTCCTTGACATTATGTAACTGCAATATAATAAAAAACACTATAAAGTCAAAGTAATATTCTCATCGTGTGCCTTTATTTTACACTGTAACTGAGGTTATTATGTAATTTTCACTACACTTAAAATATTGTTCGAAATATTCCTTGTAAATCCAAAACAAGCACTATACAACTTTTTATCATACTGAGCGCACGAAGTCACCGCAATAACTGCACAGGCGCAAGTATTCGTATATACACAACTCGGTTGGTATCGTTACGAGTATTTCTCTTTCTAACTCAGCGAAGCGAAGTTGCTCTAACGCACGACAACAGCAAAATATACAGCATTTTAAACCTTTAACCTAACGGTTGTACGTATCACCTAAAACTAATCGAGATGGATATAAGGATATATATATGTATGTGTATAAATGATCAGAGTGTCGAGAAAAGTTGAAATACGGTTGACTGTCTGTCTGTCTATCCATCTGTGCAAGCTGTAACTTGAGTAAAAATTGACATATTTCGAAGATTTCGTTTAAATATTTCTGCTCTGTCACTTAAAGGGTCGTTCTCCAAAATGTATTATTCCAACTGCTTTGCCATATTTAAAGCTTTTTCGATATTTTTTAGTGAAMTTTTTATTTTCAACATCGGAAAGATCGCCAAATCTACATCCAACTGATTCTTCATTTGTCATTGTCACTAAATCTGCTTTGTTTATTTCGTCGTCCGCAATTAATTCTCGAATATCAGCCATTGTTATTTTATCAAATCCACCACCTTCTACTGCATGCGCCAATCTCATTATGTTCTTATATTCATCTTCTATTGGTGTAGAAACAGTGCCCTGAACATCTTTTTTCGGTATTAGGGCTTTCCAGCAAGCTTTTAATGTTGAAGGACGAATTTCTTTAAGTGACGAATCAACAATTTCAACGGAATTTAAAATTGTAAATTGTTTCCAGAATATTTGCTGACTCCATCTTCTCTAATATTAACTCAAAGGATTTCCGAATGTAGTAAGTTTTGAATGCTGCTTTTGAATGTGGCGTTGGGCGGTAAAAATTCGATTTGAACATTAGGATGACTTAAATCAGTCGAATGAGATTGCGCATTATCTAAAAGCAGTAAAACCTTAAATGCTAAATTGTTTTTTTAGATAATTTGTTACGTCTGGAACAAAGMAAAGATAAACCCAATCATTAAATATGATTTTTTGTTGGCTCCCCAAAAGACTAGATGGTTGTTTTTGTTGCACAGTTTCGTACACCTTGGATTTAATGATCGGTTAATAAACATTGACTTGGTCATAAAATCACCAGACGCTTTACCGTACAGCAATAATGTTATTCGATCTTTTGTAACTTTAAAGCCAGGAGCTCTTTTTTCGCTTTCGAAATAAAAGTTCCTGAAGGCATTTTTTTCCACCAGAAGCTCGTCTGATCTGCGTTGAACATGTTTTCAGGTAAATAACCATTTTTATACTCTCSCAACAAAGTTGCTAGGGGAGTATTATAGTTTTGTTCACATAACGGTTGTTTGTAAGTCCTAAAACTAAAAGAGTCAGATATATGGTTACATATAGACGAGTAGAGTTGAAATCCGTCCGTGCAAGCTGTAACTTGAGTAAAAATTGAGATATCTTGATGAAACTTGTCATGCGGGAGTATAAAATGTTCGATAACACCCGAACTTAGGTCTTCCTTACTTGTTTTGCCATGTCTTTTATATCTCCATTATCTGCGGTCTAGGACGAGCAGTTACTTTCGTGACTACAGAGGACCCAGATGCTACCGTTTTTGTGGCTACATTTAAAAAATTATTTGCATTTAAATAAAGTTACATACATATAAATAAAGTCTAAAAGAAATTTACTTATTCACCAGAAAATAATTTTATTAAAACTCTTTTACGAAAAACACAACTCATTCGAAAATTTTTTATAATTTAACTGAAATTAACTGAATATTTTTTTTTWAATTTTTTACAAGCTTTAGATTGATGTTTTTATTTGCAATGCCGACAACACACTAACAAAAATATTATTACACCAAATGAAATTAGCGCGGGGAACTCCCTTTTTTAATTTACGTATTCGCTTGTCACTTTGTAAACACATGTTCAAGAGTAGGGTGGCAATACTATAAAAAAGATAGGTATCAAAGTATGAACAAAATGCAAGGAATTGGGCAAGAAAACCTTTTTCAAATTATAATAGTAAATATTTGAAAAAAATTTTGTAAAATCATGTTGTAAGAAAATGTTCGCATCTTGGGAACACCGTTGCAGCGAAAACGCGTTATATGATCACGCGTTGTAGGAGGTTTAACTGTATGTATACAAATAATAACCGGTTTTCAGAAGAGCGTCGGTTTTTTAATTCCTGGT
This sequence comes from Bactrocera latifrons, assembly GCF_001853355.1. Classification (NCBI taxonomy): domain Eukaryota; kingdom Metazoa; phylum Arthropoda; class Insecta; order Diptera; family Tephritidae; genus Bactrocera; species Bactrocera latifrons. The sequence goes on along the minus strand of NW_017537214.1, from coordinate 44,411 downwards.
CATCTGTATGAGGAAGATGGAGTCATGTGTAGGAGTTCACACAAGTGAGGAAAGATTTCTGATCGTCATTCTTGGGAGTAGCCAGAAACAATTCTTTTACATATGACTCAATTAGCTCACAACTTTCGGTGAGAGACCCACCTTTTGATGACGACCATGGAAGACGAAATAAGGAATACGAATTGAGGGCATGCACTTGCAATGTTCGGTCCATTAATTGGGAAGGTGCCGCTGCCCAGCTGGTTGATGTCCTCGTGAAAATAAAAGCTGACATCACCGCCGTCCAAGAAATGCGATGGACGGGACAAGGAAAGAGACGAGAAGGTCCTTGTGGCATTTACTACAGTGGCCATATAAAGGAGCGCAAGTTTGGCGTGGGATTCGTGGTGGGAGAGAGACTCCGTCGCCGAGTACTATCATTCACCCCGGTGAACGAACGTCTAGCCACAATCCGCATCAAAGCGAGGTCTTCAATATATCGCGGATTTGCGCCCACGCCCCGACGGAAGAGAACGACGATGTGACCAAAGATGCCTTTTATGAGATGCTTTTATGAGTGCTTAATGCCAGGGTAAGCAAAGAAGGTATCTTTGGCACTACGGTCGGGGTGAGGCTGATCGACTTTGCCGGCGCCCGAAATATGGTTATATGTGGTACTAGATTCCAGCATAAGAAAATACATCAAGCTACTTGGCTGTCCCCGGATCGAAAAGACACCAACCAAATCGATCATGTTGTGATAGACGGAAGACACGTCTCCATTGTGTTAGACGTGCGTACGCTCGTCCCAACATCGACTCGGACCACTACCTTGTTGAAGCCAAGATTTGCACMCGTCTCTGTGCAGCAGAAACGCACGCCAACAAACACAAGGAAGGTTCGACGTCGAGAATCTGCAATCACAACAGACAGCCGAACGATTTTCTTCTCGGTTTTCACTTTTGCTCTCAGCAACTTGGTATAAGGGCATTTCAAACTCCTTACGTACAGCTGCAACTGAAACCATTGATTTTCGGAAAGTGCAAAAGAACAGCTGGTACGATAAGGAGTGCCGTGTCGGAGAGGAGAGGAAACAGGCTGCCTACAACACGTGCGGAATGCGATAGATACCGAGAGTTGAGGAGAGAATCGATACTCATTTGCAGACAGAAAAAGAAAGACGCCGAACCCCCAAAGGTGATCTAGTCACCGATAACAAGAGCATATTTAAATTATGGAGGGAACACTTCTCCAGCCTGCTGAATGGAAGTGAACGTGCAACGCCAGGAGAAGGCGAACCCGATTCTCCAATCGATGACGATGGAGCAGACGTTCCATTGTCCGACCATGAAGAAGTTCGAATAGTAATTACCCGCYTGAAGAACAAAAAAGMGGCGGGGCCGATGGATTGCCGGCGGCGAAGAACTGATAAGGAGCATGTATCAGCTTCTTTGTAAAATATGGTCGGACGAAAGCATGCCCAACGATTTGAATTTAAGTGTGCTATGCCCAATCCATAAAATAGGAGACCCCACAATCTGCGCCAACTACCGTGGGATAAGCCTCCTCAACATCGCATATAAGGTTCTACCGAGCGTATTGTGTGAAAGATTAAAGCATACCATAAAAAAACTGATTGGACCTTATCAATGTTTCTTTAGACCTGGCAAATCAAYAACCGAGCAGATATTTACCTTGCAGCATCTTAGAAAAGACTCGTGAAATGAGAATTGACACACCCACAAAACTAGTACGGCTGTGTAAACTAACGTTGAGTAGCACCAAAAGCTCCGGACCTCTCCGAGCCGTTCGATACCAAAAGAGGTTTCAGGCACGGCGACTCGCTATCGAGAAATCACAGAGAAACTGCCTATTACTTGGCAAAGTTCCAGAATTGACACGGCTGCTTCAGAGAATATTTACACAAATATGGACATGATGATGGGTTTAATTGCTCTGTTTGCGGAAACCGGAATGAGAACGCGTGGCACATGAAAGATAGAAGCTAGAGCAACTTCTCTCAGAGCGGCTAACCCCTCAAAATATTGTACCACACGTATTACCTTCCCAACAGGTGTGAAAGTTTGTTAGAGAATGAAATGCGACAGCCCTAATAGAGCTTAGAAAGAAGGAATGGCGGGTGATTAACTTGGAGCTGTAAGATTTTTAGAATGGAGGCCAACCGGCTAAAGTTTATCCTTGCGAAAAAATGCCTAGCGGCGGTCCCGCAAGGGAAATAAATAGCTTGAAGAGACGGAGATAGGGTTTAGTACGTAGGCGTCCTTCCCCGCAGGTTCCACCCTTGGTAACAATTGCGGCACTTAGGAATCGTGCATGCCGCCCGAAACAGGACCTTATATTTCGAAGATTTCCCCTTCGGCAACATAAAAAAAGGAGCGAGGTTGAGCGTTATCGACAAGTTGGCAAGAAGTAAGTTGCAGTTCGTTTCGGCATACGAGATATCCAGCGAAACAGTTGCGCCGCAATAGCGCATCAGAAACTACAGAGTCGGCGTGAAGCGGTGAAAACTGTGTTGGCGACGGCAGCGTATGTTCATCGTCAGCAGCACAATTCGAACAGCTTGTTTGATTGGGCAGTTCGTGGTACAACGAAGGTTACAGGTTACTTTTATTATTAAGTCTTCTGAAATTAACATTATCATATAAGACCATATATAGTACTTATACCATTTATTGTATGGCATAATTGTAAAAAAGTACTCAAAATGGATGCCCAGACTATATTAAACAAGACAGAGACAATGTTAAAAGAAATGTTAAAAGAAGTAGGGCTACCGACAAATGGATGCGAGAAGGGATTACGAGACAGACTTCTGCGTCACCTTAAAATACTCGAGCGCGATAGATTTTTTTTTATAATTTTACAGGTAATTCTATCAGAATCATGAAAATCCTATGATCTGACAGTTTCCATGGGGCGATACAGGTAAAATCGTCGACAAAAGGATTATCAGATTATCGTTTGGGAAGACACTGATATCAAGTTCATCCCCCTGCATAAAAATTTTACGCGCTCGAGTATCTCAAGGTCATATTTTTTTTTTACAAATTTTCAAATCGGTTTTGACTTTTTTTTCACGTTAAACTTGTCAGAAATTTAAATGGCACACTTTTTAGAGGTTCATTAACATTCGCTTTGAAAATCCGACACGCTCGAATAACTTTTTATTTTTTTTTAACTTTTATTACGGCCCTTCCCCTTGCATTGATTCTCAGATTAATATATATCGACTATCGGAAATACAATGCGCGTATATACCATATATGACGTATACCAAGTTAAGTTACTTCATTCGCTTGGGGTACTAAAATATTGTTAACTGCCGGCACATTTTTGGTTCAAGCGAAAATGTAACATGCTTACACTTTTGTTCATTCACATTTATACGCGAGTATGACTAGCCTTCTTCGACAGAATTTAAGTGTTCGGAAARTATTGTTGATTATAGTAGGCCTGTTTTATTTGACCACCAGAAGCTGATAACAAATAAAACGACTCAGCACATTTCTTATTTTCACTTAAAAACAATGTGTGTTGGCAATGCGTGCGGGAGCGGCCAGCTGATATTCAATTATTTTTTAAATGTCTGATTTGGAGGTTAGTTTGAATTCTTCAATTTATAAACGGGATATTAAATTAATATATAAATATATTTCTTTTTTTCATTTGATGATATTAATTGAAAGAAACTATAACAAATGTTCATATTTAATACAAATAACTTGAACAAAATACAAAATTTTGTAAATTTCGTTTGTTTACATTGTCATCTATCAAAATGAACTTTATTCTCATTGCCAACTACTTTTTATGGAAAAATCATAGCTATTGTATCTATGATAGCTTATGACAGGCCAACATTATTACGTGGCTAAGTCTTCCATACAAAATAAGTTAAATAGCTTAATTTTTTTGGTCAAATAAAACACGCCTGATATGTGGAATTTGTTACAGTTCACTAAAGCGGTGTCATCCGCAAAAGTTGATGTCAATTCATTATTACCTGTCAAAAGAACGGCTGTGCATATGATGTATAGAATTGGGCTTAAACCCCTGCCCTGTGGTAGGCCAGCTGTTATMTGTCGTTTCTCAGATATGCAATCTCCCGCTTTTATAATAAATTGCCTAWTTTTTAAATAAGATTTCAATATTTGTCATCGATCAAGTGGGGTGAATTTAACGCATTTGGTTTGCTTTCCGAATGGCTTCAATAGAGCAATTCGAATGAAATATTCAACTGTAAAATAAACATAGAAAGTGGATATTAATATATTTATATATGTAGGGCGGGAGGATGGAGTCATGTGTAGACGTTCACGCAAGTGAGGAAAGTTGCCTGATCGCCATTCACTTGGGAGTGGGCAGAAACAATTCGTTTACATATGACGAAAGAAGCTCACGACTTCCGGTCTTTGGCCAAGTATCCTCTGACCCAAGAACATCCGTTTGAAGGCGAGTTACMGTGAGAAGGCGAAACATCGCCTCCGCAGGGTTGTGCACTGGGTTTGGGACCCACCAAATGTGTGTTGGCAATGAAAAGTAACAACAAGCCGCGGATGAGGTCCACGAATTGAGGGTATGCACCTGGAATGTCCGGTCTCTTAATTGGGAAGGTGGCGCTGCCCAGCTGGGATAGATACCGAAAATAAAAGTTGACATCACCGCCGCCCACGAAATGCGATGGGTGGGACAAGGACAGAGACGAGAAGGTCCATAGAAAGGAGCTCAAGTTTGGTGTGGGATTCGTGGTAGAAGAGAGACTCCGTCGCCGAGTACTATAATTTACTCCGGTGAATGAACGTCTAGACACAATCCGCATCGTAGCGAGGCTCTTCAACATATCGTTGATTTGCGCCCACGCCCCGAGGGAAGGACGTTGTGACCAAAGATGCTTTCTATGAGCGCACTTATGAGAACTGCCCCCGCCACGATGTCAAAATCCATGCCAGGGTAAGCAAAGAAGGTATTTTTGGCACTACGATCTGGTTGAGGCTGATCGACTTCGCCGGGGTCCGAAATATGGTTATATGTGGTACAAGATTCCAGCACAAGAACATACATCAAGCTACTTGGCTGTCTCCGGATCGAAAAACCACCAACCAAATCGATCATGTTGTGGTAGACGGAAGACACGTCTCCAGTGTTTTAGATGTGCGTGCGCTCCGAGGTCCTAACATCTACTCGGAACACCATCTTTTTGCAGCCAAGATTTGCACCTGCCTCTGTGCAGCAAAAAACGCACGCCATCRAACACAAGGAAGGTTCGACATCGAGACACAACAGACAGCCGAACGATTTTCTACTCAGCTTGCACTCCTGCTCTCTGACAGCACTCGTCAACAACTCGGTACAAGGGAACTGTGGGACGGCATTTCAAACTCCTTACGTACAGCTGCAACCGAAACCATTGGTTTTCGGAAAGTACAAAAGAACAGCTGGTACGACGAGGAGTGCCGTGTCGCAGCGGAGGGAAAACAGGCTGCCTACCTCGCAACGCTACKATCRACCACACCACGTGCGGGAGGGGATAGATACCGAGACTTGAAGAGGGAAGCGAGACGCATTTGCAGACATTAAAAGCAAGAAGCCGAAATGCGTGAGTACGAAGAGCTTGATGAGCTGGCCGAAATTTTACGAAAAATGCGGCGGCTTACAGAAGGTTTCAAGACCGGAGCATACTCTTGTAGAACTCCCAAAGGTGATCTAGTCTCCGATGCCCAGATGATACTTAAATTATGGAGGGAACACTTCTCCAGCCTGCTGAATGGCAGTGAACTCGCAACGCCAATAGAAGGCGATCTCGATTTCCCAATCGACGACGATGGAGCAGACGTTCCATTGCTCGACCAGGAAGAAGTTCAAATAGTAATTACCCACTTGAAAAACAAAAAAGCGGCGGGGCCGATGGATTGCCGGC
>NW_017537214.1:36673-37976 GCF_001853355.1 Bactrocera latifrons | reverse complement strand
GAATCGGGAAGAACGAGGACTTTTTCAACCTGCTTCTGAAAAAATAGTTCGAGCTGCAGAACTAAATARAGAAGGTACCATCTTCTATAAGAGTGTACAGCTGCTGGCATGGCTACGCCAATTAAGAAGAAGAGGAATTCAAAATTGTAACGGATAGCAACGTATTTGCTATGAAGGAAGATGTTCCGCCCCGAGATGGGAAATTTTTTGCAAGAGTTTAATTCTACTATAGAACATAGGTCAGGATCCAAAAACAAGCATGTCGATGCTTTTAGTAGATTAGAGTGTATGTTCATAGACGAATCGTTACAGCACAGATAAAAAGAGGCACAAGAAAGGATGAATGGACGCGGGCAATTCGCAAAATATTGTAAAACAATTCTTACGAGGAATTTTTTATCTCTCGTACAAGGCAAAGGAAGTAATTGTGGTACCAAAACAAATGGAGAATGAGATCATTTTGTTAGCATAAACAAACTGCATTTTTCAATTAAAAAGACTTGGGATTGTGTAAGGAAATATTACTACATTCCAGGGGTCGAGGGAAAAATCAGAAATCTAGTAAGCAGTTGTGTCGAATGTTTAATAATAACACAAAGTGTGGTAAATTTGAAGGATTTTTGTCGCCAATTGAGAAAGAAGATTATCCCTTACGGACATTTCACATAGATCATGTGGGTCGGATGACCACGCCCGGGAAACAGTACAAATATATTTTAGTTCAGATCGACGCTTTTACAAAATTTATGTGGCTCTATCCAACAAAAGATACAAGCGCGGAGGTGGTTATACACAGGCTTTCGAAACAAGCTGACATTTTCGGCAACCCGCGTAGAATTATATCTGATATGGGATCAGCGTTCACATCACATATTGCGATAATAACAGTATTCGGTATCTACTCATTACGACGGGGTTGCCAAGAGGAAACGGGCAAGTGGAACGAATACATAGGGTAGTAATACCAATATTAGCTAACTTATCTCATCCGAATACCTCACAGTGGTACAAGTAGGAAGGTTCTGCAATTTATAAATAATTCTCCAAATCAATGTACATAACAGGCCCCATTTAAAATTTTAACATGKTGCGACATGCGGGCAAAACAAGACTGTTGCGCCAAGCGACATCTTTGTAAATCTAAAACTAAATTTAAGAAAATGAAATATTAAATTATTATAATGAATAATGAAATTGAATTTATAAATATTGAATTGTACAAAATAATATACTTACCTTAGTAATACATTTATATTACCTTCATTTATTACTTACCTTAATTAATCTATTACAATATTTAACG
>NW_017537214.1:18562-35901 GCF_001853355.1 Bactrocera latifrons | reverse complement strand
AAAAAAAAAAAAGTGTGAAAAGGCGCACAAAAACGGGTACATGAATTCTACAAAAAATCGTACCAAAGTGTTTAACCTGGTAATTAACGAAAGAGCCGTCCTAAACGTTAAAAAAAAAAACAGTTTTAAAAAGCCGGTGGCAAACCCGTTAAAAAGAAAACTGTTCAAGTGCCGCGTTAAAAGTACCGGTAAAAGCAAAGTGCCGGTATTAGCACTCGTTGTAGCCATACCGCTACTGCTGAAAGCACTGCTGCTATCAACGCTGCTGCCATCAATCCGCTGCTGTCGTGGGAATGAGCTGCCGCTGCATACTGTGTCAAAGGGACATAAGCGCCGGCAAACAGCCGACGCACCAGGTAACGAGTGCGACTTACTGAAAGCAGTGCGAACAGAAAATGAAACGAAAACACATACAAATAAAATTAAAAAAAAAAAAACAAGTGCACACTTTCAGTTTTTGGCTCTCCCTTTTTCATTTTCAATTATATTGTCGTTCATATAAATATTGTACATATATGTACATCTACATATATATACATATGTATATCTATAATATATAGATATTAAGCATACGCACATATACATAAATATGTATATGCGTACGCAAGTGAATAAGCGATTTTGGGATTTTGCGGTAGCCCTTTATTTTGAAATAAAGGTGAAAAAATTATTAATTTAAAATTTCTAATTTTTCGCAATTTTTTCGATCCGCGTTTGCAATTATCGGTCGTTTTTTCACAATTTTTATCGATTTTCGTTCGGACATTTTCCGATTAGATTACTTTTTTGTGCTATTGCTCATTTTGGATATTGGTTAGGCTTTCGTATACTTGGGAATCGATATTATCTTTTTTTTCGTTTTCGTAACCGATTCCAAATATATTTGTTGCCAACTTTTATTGCTATTGGTTTGGCTTTCGTATATTTGAGACTCGACATACATATATTTTTTCGTTTTCGTTATCGATTCTTAATATATCTGTTACCAACCGTTATAGTCTTTTTTTCGGAAATTTAATTTAACCAACGTAAAATGACCAAGCCAAAGCCAACTCGCGGAAGCCTGTCTCCAAGTAAGGAGTTGACGGACTTAAAATCGTTAAGACGTCAAAGACGGTTGCGAAAAGTAGTATTTTGCGCATTAAAACGGACCATCTTGAAAAGACTATGYCTTTAGATCCAATAGAATTGGAATGTCGTCTCGATATATTAAATTCACATAGTCGAAAATTAATGAAGTGCCAATCAAAGATTGAAGAAATTGATGAGGACGACATGGCCCGAGGGGAGTTAGAGGACATAATCGCTGAAACGAAATCCATAATTAAGTCAATTTTAGCGAAAAATAGAACTTCACTTGCCGAAACATCTTTTGTAGCTTCTCACAGCTMAAGGCTCCCTTAAATGAATTTGCCGAAATTCAAGGGAGAATATTCAGAATTCAAAAATTTTATGACTTTGTTCGAGAGCTTGGTTCATAACGATCCAAGTATCCCAGATATTGAAAAATTTAACCATTTTGTTAATTGTCTATCTGGAGAGGCTTTGGGAACAGTCACAGCGTTTCAGATGTCGAATGAAAATTACCCGAAAGCGTTGGCAAGTCTCAAAAAAGHTTACGATAATAAATGCTTGATATTTTTCAATGATTGACGAACTGTCAGCGGTGTATGACTCATTGCTATCGCTGGGCGATGAGAAACATATAACAAACGCCATTATTATACACATTGTAATGACAAAGGTTGACCCTGCCATCCGATCCAAATGGGAAGAACATCCGATATCCGAATCATGGGAAGCAGCAACAAATGGATAGGACCAAATCGGCGCTAGTTGCTGCAAAAACCAAGCAGCCTAGTTGCCAACAGTGCAACTCGAGGGATCAYCATCTAACTGCCTGCCCTACTTTCAAGGCTCTTCCGGTGCAACAGAGATTCGAGTTCGTCAAATCGGTACCCCTATGCATAAATTGCTTGCGTAAGGGACATACCGTGTCCAAATGCAAACCGGGTCGTTGCCGGATATGCAATCGATCCCATCACTCGCTGTTGCACCAGTATCCGCCCCTCTTTCCTCGCTGCGCTTCATCCGCAACCATCCACCACACATGCAATGCATACAGCCAGTATGCCGGATCGGGTAATGTTGGCAACAGCAGTAATTTTAGTGAGGACCAGTTGTGGAGATTACCTGCCCGCGAGAGCGTTGCTGGACTCAGGCTCCCAGGTCAACTTTACGACTGAGGATTTGGCACAGAAGTTGCGGATTCGACGTCAGCATAAAACATTAAGCGTAATTGGAATTGGCAATTCCAATACGAAAGTGTGGTAAAACTAAGCGCGTTTGTCAAGTCGAGGTTAAATAATTGTGAATTTTCGGCGGAATTCTGGGGTTTGCGATGCATTTCGGTAAATCGTCCAGACCATAATATAATGTTAGTGGCTGGATAATTCCGCACAATATTGAATTGGCGGACCCAGAATTGCACAAATCTAAAAAAGTGGATATCCTTTTGGGTGCTGAAACATTTTTCGATCTTTTAGCAGCTGGCCAAATTAAAAATGGTCCTAACCAACCAACTCTTCAGTAAACCCTTTTAGGATGGATTGTATCTGGCAAATACGCCAGTAACATAAGTTCTCCTCCAAGATTACATAGCACATTATTCCAAGCTGAAGAAGACTTTACGTCAATAGATTCGGTAGTCCAAAAATTTTGGGCTCTTGAAGAATTACCTTCAGATTGAAATGGCACTAAATTCACACAAGAGCAACGAAAGTGTGAAAACTTTTTCGTAAATAAAACTCAAGCATTGCCTTCAGGACGGCTTCAAGTAAGAATGCCTTTTAAAGGTGTCCGTGAGTTACTCGGTCACTCCTACGAAACCGCAGTTCGGCGGTTTCAGGCCCTGGAGAGAAGGACATTAAAAGATCCAGAACTTCGTAAAATGTATCTGGACTTTATGAATGAATATAGAGCATTGGGTCACATGAGCCCAACGAACAATAAGATCCCGAGTGAGACACACTACTTCATTCCGCATTAATGCGCTATAAGGCCCGAGAGCACAACAACCGAATTACGTGTTGTCTTTGATGCGTCGAGTCGATCTTCAACTCAAATAGCGTTGAATGAATCGTTTAGATACATAAGTATGCACTAACAGCGGACATAACTAAAATGTACCGCCAAATAATTATGCATGAAGAAGACAGAAATTGTCAGCTTATTGTGTGGAGAGAGCATCCTTCTGAGCAAATTCAAAATTTTCGTCTTAACACCGTAACATACGGCACTGCGCCTGCTCCATTTCTCGCACGGTGTTTGCAAATGCTCAGTGATGCGAATACAATGAAATATCCACTCGGTTCATTGGCCATCAAAAGAGAGTTTTATGTTGATGATTTRTTAACAGGGTCCGAAAGCTTTGAGTCTCTGGATCTTTTGAGAAGTGAGGTAATAAAAATATTAAACTCGGCAGGATCCTTAACGAAATGGTTTTCGAACCACCCTAATTTTTTCGACAGTGATTGCACTGAAAAGTCATTAAGTTTCAATGACAAAGGTTCCACTAAACCGTTAGGAGTCCATTGGTTGCCGAAAGAGGACTTGTTTCGCTTTGTTTTAGACGACAATTTTAATGATCTGCGAGCCACTAAAAGAAACATATTGTCAATTTCTGCTCGCCTTTTTGATCCTCTTGGATTACTAGCCCCACTWGTTACCAAAGCAAAAATCTTATTGCAAGAGCTTTGGATATAAAAACTAGATTAGGATGAGTCGATTCCATTGCGCCTTGACACTAGCTGGCAGAACTCTAAAGCCAACCTAATGCAACTCTTATCGATAAGCATTCCTCGTTGAGTCTAGTGCCATCTGCCAAATACATGGCTTCTCCCACGCCTCAATAAGSGCGTACGGTTGCTGCTTATRCAAACGAAGCCAATCTGATAGTGGTATTAAATGTATGCTGCTTACTGCAAAGTCTAGAGTGGCTCCGCTGAAGACCAAATCTCTTCCGCGTCTTGAGCTCTCGGCAGCACATCTTCTTTCGAAATTATGGTCAAAAGTAGCGCCTATGTTGAGTCGACATTTCGCAAATATTACATTTTGGACAGACTCTGAAATCGTTTTACATTGGATTAAAACACATCCATCCTCACTACAAACCTTCGTCGCAAACAGAGTGTCTGAAATCCAAGAGTTGACTGACAAAGTACATTGGCGACATGTGCCAACAAACAAAATCCTGCGGATCAAGTGTCTCGGGGTTGTAACGTGGACGAATTAAATAATTCAATATAGTTTGGCGGTCCACAGTTCCTCCTAGAAGACCCTGCAYTATGGCCAATTAATAACCAYTTCCAGCTCTCACCAGAAGACGAAGCATTAGAGAAGAAGAAAACTACATTTAAATTAATTTCGACTGCTGAGAAATATTCAATACTGAACCTCATTGAAAAATTCTCTTCTCATAAAAAATTGCTTCGTGTGGCCGCATATATATTACGATGGATCAGGCGACCACCAAAATCCTCCAGGGGACAAGATCTGACTTCAGAAGAGCTAAACTTGAGCTTTCTAAAAATTGCACAGGTGGTCCAACCAGAATTTTCGGATGTTATTCAAAAATTGCATAAAATTGCATACCTACCCGCAAACTTGCAAAAACTCAACCCGTATTTGCATGAGTACTCGGATAYRTCGCTGTCATTCARATTAATCCGAGAAGGAGGTCGCCTATTAAATGCACCTCTCCCATACGATGCCAAATTTSCRCTTTTATTAAATAAAAGTTCGCACTTCGTTATAACGTATTTACGGTTCCTGCATATTCGAAATCACCACGCTGGGGCTAAATCGTTGGTTGCGCTTCTTCGAGAACGCATATGGCTGTGAAGCTTGCAGTAGAACCGTAAGAAACTGTATACATTGTTTTCATTACAAGCCGAAGTTGCAAAACCAAATTATGGGAAATTTGCCAGTCGAAAGACTTCGAGCCCTACGGCCCTTTCTTATATGTGGCGTAGATTTTTGTGGTCCGATATACACAACTTTGAAAATACGCGTTCGACAACCCGTGAAAACTTATATTGCAGTTTTCGTTTGCTTTACTTCCAAAGCAGTACATCTAGAATTAGTTTCAGACCTGTCAACTAATTCATTTATTTTCGCCCTAAAAAGGTTCATTRGTCGCCGAGGAATGCCCCAAAAGCCCCAAACTTCCTCGGCGCCGATCGCAGGCTACGCGAGCTGAAGGAGGCGTTTCTGGCACAGGCAACGGAGCTGAAGGGATTCGCAGCAGAAGAAGGATTCAGCTCCACCTTTATACCACCAAGTTCGCCGCAATTCAGCAGATTATGGGAGGCTGCGGTGAAGTCCGCCAAACATCTTATCGTTCGCGCAATCGGCAACGTGCTCCTCACAGCAGAGGAGCTATCAACACTGTTGGCCGAATTGGAAGCAATTCTCAATTCTTGGCCCCTAACACCTATGAGCCAGGACCCCAACGACGGCGAAGCGTTAACTCCGGCGCATCTCATAATAGGGTGCTCCCTGCGAGCACTCCCACCAGCAGAGGTAGCAATGGACCCAATTCATTGCTGCGAGAGATGGCAACTTGTTTGCAGTCTCAAGCAACAGTTTTGGCGACAGTGGTTCAAAACATACCTGACGGGTCTTCAGAAGCGCACCAAATGGCTACACTGAAACGGAACCTGCAGCCCGGCGACCTCGTCCTCGTACACGAAGACAACACACCACCGCAGCAGTGGGTAATAGGACGAGTCGTCGCAACCATCGAAGGGCAAGACGGCAAGGTGCGCGTCGCAGACGTAACAACGAAAGCGGGCACAATTAAGCGCCCCATACAAAAATTAGCCTTACTTCCAATGAACGTTGAAGGAACCTGATCCTGTCAAGGTAGCCGGTGTTGCGCCAAGCGACATCCTTGTAAATCTAAAACTCAATTTAAGAAAATGAAATGCCTTAAAACGTAGGACGTGATAAGTTACGTCAAATAGCTAAGGAAAACATACAGAAAATTCAAGAAGAAAATATGAAGTCATTTAATAGAAAACGTAAAAAAGTTACGACCTAAATTCTAAGGACCATACAAAGTAACTAAATAATCGAAACACGGTCGATATGAAGTAGAAAGGGTGGGAAATAATGAGGCACCTAAAACCACATCGACCGCTGGGGACTATAAGAAAAAGTGGTAACGTTATTCGAGGCGAATAAGTGGTCACGAATGACCGAGTTGTAGGACGAAGAAATGCGACGGTACGGACTGAACGTTTTTGGCACACGACAACACTGACTGAACGAGAAAGGGACTCGAACGGAATAACTCTTGTGGAAGTTCGTACATCTGCAATGTCGTACTTCGCCGTCAGTCCGAGGGTATACTTTCTCCACTCTACTGCGGTACCATTCTCGTTGTGAAATGTTAGGATCGCACATAAACACCAAGTCTCCCTCTTTCAGTGGCTTCGTTCGTCGACACCATTTCACACGGTGAGTCAATGTAGGTAGGTATTCAGTAATCCACCTTTTTCTAAAATGATCCCTCATTTGACAAGCGATGCGCCACTGCTTTTGCATCATAGAAATATTTCCTAAGTCAGCATTTGCTATAGGAGTCTGGGGAGTGTTGTCCACTCCCAAAATGAAATCGTTACGAGTTTGTGGCTGTTCTTGATCGGCAGTGATCTTTCCCAAGCGCCGCTTTCCGAAGGGTTAAAGGGGGAATTAAACACCCACTGAATGTTTTTCTGTGATAATTCACTTTGTAAGCGACCGCAGTCGAATATTTCTGCGAATCGCTTTGCTTCTGGGTCAGCGCAAAAGAAATTATTTCCATTGTCGGACCTAATTCTTTCGGGCACACCACGTTTATTCACAAAATTATGTAAAGCAATAAAATAGGAATCAGTACTAAAATTGTGAGCCAGTTCTAAGTGTACAGCTCTCACTGTAAAGCACTTAAAGATCGCAACTCATCCTTTCTCGGTGCTGCGTCGAACAGTCACAGTGAGTGGGAAAAAGTAATCAAGGCCAGTTTAGCTAAACGGGCGTACGTAAGGAGTAAGTCTGTCCGTCGAAAGCGGTCCGATCCAAGGCACTGGCGGGGTATATATTGCAACTGGCAATTACGTTGTGTAACACATTTCTTAGAYGTGGCACCCAATAACTGCAGCGGAGGTCACCAATAGGTGCATCTATGTTCTGGTAGCACATGGCGCTATGATGATGTAACACCAATAGTTTTGTAAGGGCATTTTCAATCGGAAGAATAATAGGACGTCGTGTGCCGATTCGAAGCCAGCTGGCAGCGTCGATACCTTCTTCGTATATAATATTAGGTTGTCTAAAAAGTCTCATGCCCAGCTCTTAACCGATACTACGGCCACCTCTACACCAGAATGAAAACGTTGAAACCATCGTTGTGTGGTGGAAATGGGGTATCGACGTATCGGGTCCATAAACTGTACAAATTTGATTGGCGGCTTGAGATGCATTTTTGCCTTTACCATAGTAGTACTGCAAAATATGCCAATTTTCTCTTTATTTTGCTCCACGTTTGCGACGCTATATCTCAAGAACGACTTAACAGAAACTACAATCAATCAAACACGTATAAGCGAGTGAAGTGAGCTTTCCAAAATGGTTTAGCATGACACGAGAACTACGCACTCTCAGCGCTAACTAGCGAAAATACCGTAAGACTTTTTGACAACTTAATATATGGTGGGAGTTGTAACAGTGTTCTGTCATGGGCAATGACGTGACCATTTTCAATGGACTGGAACTCTGTTGCATACACTTCATATTGTACTGTGTCGCATACCGTATCTAGTATATAAAGTAAAATACTAACAACAATTCCGGTCTAATTAATTAAGGGAGATACTTAAAAGCTAAATGTTAAGAAATACATTTCCTGCTACTGAAGTCTTACTATGTCGGAAGGCTTCTTGCGTTTCAACCGTATTTCTCGCCCAGCAGTTTCAATGAGTCTGGAGGCTTCCTCATTAACGTGCTGTCTAAGCCTCAGTTCGTGAGACTTTGCTAATTTGGAGATTTCATTTACCACTAAATTCACGTCTAGATCACGCTGCAGGTCAGCAGATCTCATGTACCAAGGAGCATTAACTGAAGCCCTTAGTATCTTACTTTGAAAGCGCTGAATGTTKGCAATACAGCGTTGACTTAAACAACCCCACAGTTGGGCCCAAACTGGTTTTAAGACTTGATTATATAATAACAGTTTGTTTTGTATTGATAGCTTGGATTTCCTGCCAACTAGGTGGTGAAGTTTGCCAAATTTCATATCAAGCTCGCCCCTTTTTTTTTGACATGCTTTTTCCAGCGTAGCTTAGCATCTAAGGTGATACTTAAGTACTTAGCGCTGTTATGGTGTGGTATAGGAATGTTATTTATATAAATTGGACAATATGCCGGCGTTTTCAAAGTAAAGTCGACATGAATTGATTTGGTGTCCTTTAATTTAATGCGCCACTTAAATGCCCACTTAGTAATTGCGTTGACTGCTGTATGCACTAGTCAACTAGACACTGAAGTCAACTCTCCAGCTGCTAACAAAGCTGTGTCATCCGCAAATGTTGCTGTCATATAACTAGAATCAGACGGGAGGTCACTGGTAAAAAGCAAGTAAAGCATTGGCCCCAACACGCTTCGCTGGGGAACAAAAGCTTCTATCGGTTGTAAGTTTGAATACRCATCCTGTTGTTTAATGCGAAAGTATCTGTCTTTTAAGTATGAAGCAATTATTTCACAAAATTATTTGGGTAGCATGTATTTCAATTTAAGCAGTAGACCCGTATGCCAAACTTTGTCAAAAGCTTGAGAAACGTCCAAAAAGGCCGCCGTACAAACCTTCTTTTTATCGATTATATTTTCAACGAAATGAACGATTCTTTGTACCTGGTCAATTGTTGAATGGTGGTCACGGAAGCCAGATTGATGTGTTGGTAGTAGGTTTTTATGAACGATTATTGGTTTGAACCTATTTATGAGTACATTCTGAAAGATTTTARATAAGGCTGGCAGCAGCGAAATTGGCCTATACGATGTAACATTGTGTTCTGGCTTACCCGGCTTAGGTATCATTATGACTTCAAATACTTTCCAAAGTGATGGCACGTATCTTATTCATAAAGCACTGTTTATAATATTTACAAGTTTTTTTATATAATTCTTTGGTAAATTGCGTAATATTTCTCCAGTTATTAAATCGTACCCAGGTGCTTTTCTGAGTCTTGTATTTCCGATAAGATTTTTAATTTCTTTAAAAGTAACAGCAGAAATGCACATTTTTCACATTTTATCTCATACTCATCATTAGTCGTAAATGTGTTTCTTAAATGATTTGCAAATAAGGCAGCTTTTTGTTCATTCGTTTTGGTCCATGCAGTTTCGTTTAGTTTTAATGGTGCTACATGTGTTATTTGTTTATTAATATTTCTTGTAGCTTTCCAAAGTGAATAGTCGGTGGATTTATCAGCTGTGAGTTTAGCCAGAAAAGTTTTGAATGAAAAATTTTTAAACTCTTTAATTTGTGCTCTTAGTTTTGCTGTACATTGGTTAAGCTCAGTTTTGAGAGCAGAGGACCTAGGTTRCTGCCATCTCAGACGAAGCTTGCGCCCTTTATGGATACTTTCTAAGACTTATTTTGGGTATTTGGTACACTTAGATTCACGCGGGTATTTGGTGTACTCTTCCACGCAGCATTTTAAATTATTTTTGTGAAATCTTCAACCTCACAGTCCAACTCAATACCAGTCGACATGTGCTTAAGCCTTGGGTCGACTTTATTCAATATATTTTTAAATTTATTCCAATTACTGCGTTTATTGCATAACGTTGGCTTGGCCGAAATAACTGGCTTTTCATACAGAGGTAGTAGCACTGGAGAATGGTCAGAGCTTAGGTCAGAGCAATCTTCTATACATAAATTGAGTTTTGGTATTTTATTGATTATAAAGAAGTCCAATAAGTGGGTCTGCCTGTAGAAACAAAATCGCATCCAACTGCTTGTATAGCTTTTAGAAGATCTCGACATTTGGTTGTAGTTAAACGAAATCCCCAAAGAGTGTGTTTTGCGTTATAGTCGCCACCAATGATATACCTTCCGTCATACTTTTTTAATAACTTCATATACGTTTCTATTTTTATATTATGTCTAGGGTAACTATACAAGCCATGAGATACAATGGGTGATTGTGCAATTTAATTGAATATGTTGTAGCTTGAATTTCTTCCATCTTAGTCAGATCTTACTCGTAGTGTTCAATATTGCTTTTGATAATTATAGCGCTCCCTCCTCGTGCTGAGTTTGCCGGATGTGTTTTGTGATATAATTCATATTTTTTAAATTTTAGAAATGATTGATTCGTAAAATTCGCTTCAGATAATAGACATATATCACTATTTCTGATGTGTGAAATAAATTCTTTCTTACTTTTGGAAAGACCATTAGCGTTCCATAGCATTATTCTCAAAGAGTTACTGTTCATCAATAAATTGTAGATGGTACTCAAGAGCTTTGAGCCGCTGATTAAAGGAATTAAATAGTCTCTCTTGCTCATTTAGTTTATCCAAGATTTGGGATAACGGATTACTTTTTTGCATTGTATTTGTATGGCCTTGYTTAGCTATTTGCGCAAATGAAACTTTAGAACCGGAAGAAAGGGATTTTACTTCTCCTGTGTTCACAACGGGTCTGATCGTCGGAGCATTGGCATTCTCCTCAATTGAATTACCATTCTTTTTATCCCTAAGTTTTTGCAGTTCTTTTGCGACGACACAACCACGGTAGCTTGCAGCATGAGAATCGCCGCAGTTGCAACATTTAGCAGGGTCTTTTTCGGCATTTAATAGTAGGATGTTTGCTTCACATTTCACACACCTCGATGGCTTACCACAGAAGTTTTAAGTATGTCCGAAAGCTTGACAGTTTTTGCATTGTGGAATTAATTTAGTGCTTTAATAGGCTCAACTTTGACAGCGGTACTAAAAATGGTTTTGATSTGGTGAATTTTTTTAATATCTTCTGTGGGATCAAATACTACTAAAAACATATCTAGCGGTTCTTTAGTCTTCCATTTAAACTTATTAATTGCATTTATGACCTTAAAACCTTGAGATTTTAGATCATTGAAAATGGACTGTGTATCACATGAGTGGTGTAAATTTTTTATCATTACCTTTATTGACCTATTATGGTTACTCTCGTAGCTAAACCAAGGTATATTTTCATTAGATAAGTATTTTGTTATTGTGCGACAATTGTTTGCATCGAAGACATTATGTTTGTAGGCACCGTTGCTCAAAAGCTTAATTAAAAAGTTATTCTTTATTAGATGTGTAATATTAGAATGTAATTTATTAAAATCCTTTACGTCGTTAATTATAATAGGAAGTGGGCGGAGGGCTTTAGTATCATTGTTGCAGGCTGCTCTTTATTTATTTTTTTCGAAGGGCTGACAATTGTTGGAGAAGTATCAGCTTTGCTTTGTTTTGAAGAGCGCTTATTTTTGAGTATCCACTCAGTTTCTTTAGCTAGCTCATCTTCATCGGTTTGATCTACTTTTTTGATCTAGATTTYAGTTTTTCGTTTTCTCTTTTTAATACTAAGTTATCTTTATGTAACTGATTGGACATCGCTTCCAAATTTCTAAACCTCTCATTTATTTATAACTGAGTTAGTTTTTTTATTTCTCTTATTTTATTTACTCTAAATGAGCTGAGACTGTTTCTCGGCGTCACCTCATGCAGAGGCTCAGCCATTTTTATTTTCTAATAATTTCTCTACTGGGTATTAGAAACCTGTTGTTCGGTCTATAATGCAGTTTGAACAAAACGGGGTTTTTTTTTTGGCCAGTAGGGCAGCGCTGATTGCAATTGGAAATAGTTAGAACAGAACAGCTGATTTAATATACGTAGAAATAACGTGTAAAAGAAGCAGCTAATGTGCAYTTTTTTCACGGCGAAAATTCATTATTTGGGTGTATATATATGATTTGTTATTGTTAAACAAAAAAAAATTTGGTTGAAAATGTAATTTGATTCGAATGAGTTTTACCAATTTCTACCATCAATCCAAGGAAATCGATATGAAACCGAAGCTCTTTATCAGAGTCATCATTTCCAGAAACTGTTACGTCTTCAGAAGGCTAAACTGGCTCATCCTGGCGTAAGAACGAGGGAACCCGTGACCA
Organism: Bactrocera latifrons; assembly: GCF_001853355.1. Lineage (NCBI taxonomy): Eukaryota > Metazoa > Arthropoda > Insecta > Diptera > Tephritidae > Bactrocera > Bactrocera latifrons. Next base: position 23,653 of record NW_017537214.1, on the reverse strand, counting down.
TCAAGCTGTTGTCTTAAAATTGGTGCAATCATTGCTCGCGTGGTTTCATCAGCTCCATTGTGCTTAGTGGGTATCCATCTCCAATATCATATACTTGTTGAAGCCAATATCTCGGCTATCCCGTGCTGTATGAAAGTCTTGTAACGACGATGTTCACTCTGTAACCATTTGATGACCTTTTTTAAGTTACTCTACAGCATACAATCTTCGATTTTGAGAAAATGTAAGTTGCAATTTACCAGTTAAAGATTGAGATCGAATATAGGSAACGGCGGCAAAAGCATCTACGCTACCAACAAATACGTGGTGTTGAAGTATTTGAGGTGTACCATTTCTGAAATAGTAACATGATATGGCATATTCTACCACCTCGGGTAGTTGCTTACGCCACTAAGCCCATGCAACATTTACGTCGTTTGGCAAAGGGTCACTTATAAGTAACTTGGTCCCAATAAATAAATAGCTCAGAAACAGGGAAACACCAGAGGATCAAAAATCGACATGACAATACTTAGAAGTTCTTTTTTAGTAGGGCGTATCTCCTCATTTATCCTCCCTTTTGCAACGTTAATCTGATGATGGCTGCCAAAAAAGCCAAAGCCAAGAACCCTCTCACCAACCAAAACATTTTTCTTGCCAATCGATCGTGTAATCAGAAACACCAAGCGTAAAATTGCGAAGCCGCAGTTTTCGTGATTATATTCGGCGGCATCATGACTCATCCTTTGCTCCACACCGATTAATCGTTTCAAATTAACTTTGTTACTTTTACATATGAGACCCATTTTAAAACGTCCGTCAACGCGGCATGTGGTAGACTTCAGGACATCTCTTGCATGGATGTTCTCCTCACTCTCTATCGGAGCAGCTCTAACACCGAAACTTTCAAAAGTTAAACACCATATTGTGAAGTGTTTGATCAGCATCAGCTTGACTATTCAGGAATAAACACGCTACTGAAGACGGAAATGTAGAGTATGTTGGGCCATATACAACTCAGCCCAACTCTGTGGTAGCGATGAATGGTGACCGGCAAAATACGGAAGAGGAGCTTAGTTTCAGTATAACTGCAGCTCAGAACTGCTGACCTTGCTTCCAGTGATGTCTGCTGGTTGTTGAGTGAACACCTTGGTGATGTAAGCCTACGTAGGCCTACGATTTGAGTTGACTGTCCTGACGAATTGGAAACATTTTCCGCAACTTCATGTAAGAGTATATGATGCATTCTCCGGCAACGATCAGTTGAACATAACATGCGTCGATGGCAATTTCTTTCACAGTGGCCTAAATTGAGACAAGCAAAACACAAACGACGTCGTTTCGCCTCTGCTCATCTTCTTGGCAATGAATATTCTACAAAACGCGCAAATTCTACTACCTTGTRTTGCTCCTGACTAACTGGACATCTCACTGATCGTTGTGGCTCAACAGTATGCAGACCCCTTGTAGGGGTACACATTATATTAGCAATTTTCCTTAGCCAATCACTAAAAGTTTTTACTGTTGCTATGGCTGTGTAAGAGCTGCGAAGATGGCCCATGTGGCGACAACTTTGCTCAAAGGCAATTTTGAGGCAAGTTCGCCGAGTAATGTAAGATTTGATAAGTGCAATTCACCATCATGAGCAGATTGTAAAAATACACTAATATTAAATACCTTCGTTGCAAACGGTATTATTTTCATAATGACATTTTCCGAAATAGGTGCGATTTCCCTCACCTGACACAGCCATCTGCGGATTAACTGCTCAGGACGCCCAAATCTAAATTTTAATAAATTGCCGACATTGTCCGATTAGCAGTGACTTCACCGCTTCACGCGCGTATCCTTTCAGGCACTTTAATAAACGTTGATTATTCTCGTAATTGCTATATYCATAAATTGCAGTTGACTCTATATAAGCCGTATAAATTATTGGCAAATTTTCCCTCTTTCCACAAAAATCGTACAATTCCCGAAATTTTGTCGGCAAATTTGATAACTCTGTAGATGTAGCACTTGGGTTGACAAATGCAGAAATTGTCGTCGAATTAGAGCGGATCAAAGACGTATCAATCCCTAAAATCGTTGAACTGTACATGTGGTTTGCAGCAGCGGTACTTGCTGCAAATAACGGCGGCGTGTAACGGATATCGCTAGATTGTGAAAACGGTACTGTACAGTTGGAAATAGCTAGCTGCTGCGATTCTTGCAATTGTGTTGCTATCCTCGACGAAACTTCGGCGGCGACATTATTGTAGAATGTACCCACGTTGATAGTTTCACCACGTGACCGGGGCTGAGAATCCGATTAACTGATCTCAAGCAAGGCTATTCGTTTTTGTAGAGCCGCAATCAATTTTCTTGACGCGCAATGGCAGAAGCTGATGATGATCGAGTGGTGGCTGTAGAGGCTTGCTACCCTGGCTATTTGGCGAATTCACTGAAGTATGGCGGCGAGGTGATTCACCCATCAAATAATGCATTTTCACAAAGCAAATACGCAATCAATTTTAATGCGAAATAAAGATATGTCATCGATCAAGTGGGGCGAATTTAACAAATTTTTTTTTTTACTCTCGGAATGGTTTCAAATGTGCTATGTAAYGTCTGCAATGGAGCTATTCCAATGGTTTATTTGAAAATAACAATGTGTAAGAATAGGCATTTATAAAGAATTACATTATCTGTCTGATCGATATGTAGTGGCATATATGTGTGTACAAAGGCACTTTTATTTACCATTCAGAGCAGCACAGCCAGGATAGAGGGAAAACTTACCGCAGCTTACAAACAACAAGTATATAGCTCAGATAATTARTTAGAGATCGCGCCTTCCTGCTAATGCTTTTGTGAAGAAGGGAATATAAAAAATATACAGATTACACGAACAAGTAAGCAAAAGCTTTACAGTTGGAATAATGTACATAATATGAAGTTCGTGACAAGTTAAAGAGAAATAAAAATGAAATATTCAATTGTAAAATAAATAGAAATTGAATATTAACATATTTATATATATATGGTGAATGATCCCCAACAATGTTTTATACAATTCTAAATGTACAAGTATAATGTTTTAATATTAAATAAAAGGTCTTCGTGCCACCCCATATCGAAGGCCTGAGCCAGGTCTAGAAATATAGCAGAACAGTACTCTCTCTGTCCAAATGCTTCTTTTATTTCGTTAGTAATTATATTTACTTGCGCTATCGTGTGTTTTTCACGAAATCCGAATTGGTGGGTTGTTATTATTTTGTTTTCGTGGAAAAGATTAGACATTTATGACGATAACACTTTTTTTTAATATTCTAGAAAAAGAGGGTAGAACTCTGATTGGTCTTTATGAAGACGGCTGTGTTAAGTTTTCCCAGGTTTATCTGTCAAAAAATCAACGCCTTTTTTATGAAATTAGATATATCCGAAACTCAAAATTGCATTGAAGAGCAAAGAGAATACCTCTACAGAAATATTTGGTAACTCAGTTAGCATTTTATGATTATTAAAAAACTCCAGTGACTCGTTAACTGTGTTGGGTAAGATGGACAGTTTAAAGTTGTTCTTTGGGCAATTAAGTTTAAATACCTTTCCTAGGTGATTTACAAAAAAATTWGAGCGTTTCTTACTTTAAGTATAGCTGATTTTTAGTGCATCTGAGTGGAAGGGGAGCGATCTACCTGCCATTCTCGTCTTGCACGGCTTGTTTCATTTACAAGCTTTTCTATTTAACTATTAGTGATTTTTTGAAACCGAGCGGCTTAAAGCTTCTGTTTGGTGTTGCTAAGACAACTGCGTTAGTTATTGTATTACTGAGTTCACTTATGCTTTCGTCAATATCTCTTCCTGTATTAATTTTGTACTCAATATTATTGCTGCCACGCACGTATTATTTATAATTTAGCCAATTCCTTTTATAAGATGTCAGCCCCACTTTTTGATTAACGAATATGGGTTGTTTACATATACATATTTACTAGTACAGTAGAATAATCAGAAGATAGATCAGTACATGTATAAACTGTTTTGTGCGATCTACAGTTTTTATTACCGTAAAATCAATTAAATCTGGTATTTTGTTACGATCACTAAGCCAATATGTCGGTTTACCAGGAGATATTATGCCTATTTATAATAGTGTTATACAGCTTTCGTCCTTTAGTATTAATAAGTCGTGAGTCTCAGTACATGTGCTTTGCACCGTAATCTCCTTCTTCTTCTTTATTGGCGTAGACACCGCTTACGCGATTATAACCGAGTTAACAACAGCGCGCCAGTCTTCTTTTCGCTACGTGGCGTTAATTGGATATTCCAAGCGAAGCCAGGTTCTTTTCCACCTGGTCCTTCCAACGGAGTGGAGGTCTTCCTCTTCCTCTGCTTCCCCCGGCGGGTACTGCGTCGAATACTCCCGGAGCTGGAGTGTTTTCGTCCATTCGGACAACATACCAAGCCAGCGAAGCCGTTGTCTTKTAATTCGCTGAACTATGTCAATGTCGTCATATATGTATCTCATACAAAATTATCTACGACTTCAAAGTTATGACTGTCAACAGTGACGTGAGAGCCAAGTCACGAGTGCGACGACTGTTTATTTGATAACATGAGATATTTCGTGTTGCCCTCGATATACATATAGTCTAAATTCCAGTAAAAAGAATTTTATTATTAAGATGAGTTTCTGACAATATATCAGTTTTATCCAGAGATCTAATAAGCTCCAATTTAAGTTGGTTAACRCCATTAGAATTCCATACACAAATGTTCAATACGCTAGTTTTTTACTTAAATAAGTGTGCAGCATTTGGTYTTGCGCTTTCATTAATTCTTGAATCATATTTTAAATTTTAAATTGTGTCATATATTAGGTAAAGGTTAAAGTCATAGTTTCAACACTTCCATTTGTTTAGTTTTGGGATAACTGCATATGTGTAGTGTTGCCTTTCACAGCGTGTGCAAATTAATTAGAATGCAGGTTTTTACTTTTGGCGATGTTGCTCTCTTTATTGCTGATTACTAATTAAATTTTTACAATTTGGTTTCATTACTCTTAACCTAAGCTCAGCCAGAGAACGTAAAGTATAGAGAAGGTGCAGGTTCGACTGCGAACATTTGTTA
>NW_017537214.1:13276-14707 GCF_001853355.1 Bactrocera latifrons | reverse complement strand
CTGTGTGACTTTGTATATTTTGTATATTTTTCTACAAAGCTATTCTCTTTATTTATTCTCAGCCATTTTACGTATATTTCTGCCACGCACGTGCTCAATTCTGCTAAATAGCAGCGAGCACGGCGAATCCCTTACCCAAATTCTATCGGCTCTGTTAGCCGCCAAATCGAACATCATACAGAATTCAATTTGCATCTTCTCTATACTTTACGTTCTCTGGCTCAGCCTCTTCTCTGCGTTCTTGTTATTTTACTCGTGCCCAGTCGAACTTATTAGTTGTTGTTAGGTGGAGTAGTTTAAGGCATTGATTGCTTCGCGCAATGACTCGAAATGGTGAGGTGTGTTGTTGCTTTGGTAGGATGCCTGTTTTGGCGGGAACATCCGACTGTTACTAAGAGGCCGTTTTGTTGTATTTCTGTGATGCTGGCTAATCAGCGAATGCCACGTACGCAGGCAGCGCATTATTTCGTTTTTAAATCTTTTTATACTCGTACAAGCCAAACATAATAGTTTGCAATATGATATCTCCAACAATTACTTCATTTTTATACTATTTCAACCTGTTCCTACATAGTATCATAGTTTTGTTCACCTAATGGTTGTATATATCACCTTAAACGAATCGAGATATGTAGATTTAAGGTTATGGTTGAAATCTAGCAACTTTTCTTGTGTACAGCTGTACTCTCGTGCTCTTAGAAATTTGTTTAATTTATATAATACTAGCTGAAACCGCAGCCGTTGCCCTGCGTGAAATTATGTGTTTTGAAATGAAAAGAAAGTTGAATTTATCATTTAATTATTTTTCTTCAATGTAACGCAGCTCGATAAACAAATTTTTTTTTTCTGTTCCGATGTACAGAAAAGATGGTTTTCCAACTCTGGCCGTGTAAAAAACATAGCATTTCCAAATTAATACACACACTATCCTTATATCCTGTTGATTGTCATCTCAAATGAAATTTTCACTGGAAACGGATACGTTTGAACTAGAATGGCAAACCGTTAGAATTCAAAGGACTTCGCAGAATCAAAAATTCTGTCCCCATGACTCGATAGGTGGGTCATAATCAGTAGTGTTCCAATGACAGATATAACTTTGAGACGCAAATAAAGTGGTGCCATACCAAGCATCTCCAAAGAATTTAGAAACTCCACTGGACAAATCAAGGCATCGTCTTCATTGCCAAGCCGACCGATCGATTGGCACGAGCGCAAACCTCCTGGAATTTATCTTTGAATCTTCCAGTTTAAGTCAACAACATCGGTATTTTTGGCAGCTATCGTAGTTACGATAATTTGGCCAATGTCCGAACATTCGTGATGAGTTTATCTTTCGTGAATTGATAAACGGCAGATGAAATTGAGTATCAACCGAGCATTTATTGTCAAACATACAAATCGAAATCGGATTGTGATGTCCGCAAGGCC
>NW_017537214.1:0-1186 GCF_001853355.1 Bactrocera latifrons | reverse complement strand
AAATTTAAACTCTGTATTCTTTGTTTCAATATATTCTACAATTTCAAAGTTATTATCATGATTATTTTTTAAATATTTCCAAATTTTACAATCAATATTTTCATAAATTATATTATCAATGTTGGTATAGTTTTCAAATGTTACAAGGTAAACTCCATTTATGGCAGAGTCATCTACAGTATGATTTCCAGAGGCTAATATTGCTCCTTCTTTAATTATATCTTTATCTTCATGTTTTTCTTTAATTTTTTTACATTTTCCTTTTTTATTGGACAAAATAGCTGATTATTATTATTAATTTTACAGTAAGTATTTATAATTTCTTTTTTGCATTTCGCAATTTCATTGTCAATTATTAATTTAAAATCTTTTTGTGTAATTGCTCTTACTTCATAATATTTGCAATCATATATAATTTTTGGGTATTTAATATATATAACTATTACATCTTTATTTTGTACTATTTTAAAATTTGATATATCTATTAAAKCRGTTATTGTCAATCGTCCATGTTCATTTTTAATTATGTTTTTAATCTCGTCTAAATTTAAAATTGTCGGGTTTAAAATTCCCATTTTTCCAATAGCTATTGTATTAATCATATTTTGTAATTCAGTTATTAGGAAATGATTTTTTCGTTTCGTTAGAATTTTAATATCTGAGTTTTCATTAATATTATTAATTGTTTCAGTTAATTGGTTAATTATTTCAAAAATTTTAGAATTTGTAGTATATTGTTCATTATTAGTTTCAATTAACTCATTCAATTTTATTAACACTAGGTCGTCATGGTCTGGTGTTCCTGCTATCCACTTCCATAGTGTACCTATTTCATTTATTCCTCTCCTATATCTTGTATCCTTAATTTGTAGTTGTTCTAATAAGGTTTCTATGAGTTCCACTTCTGGATCTGTGTCTAAATCGTTAATATATGCTTTGGCTTGTTCATTATTTTGTTTAACATTTTTATATCTGAATTTTTTATTATAATAATTTATGTCTGAAGTATGTTAAATTAGTGGTGTGGAAAATATCGCCGTAGTCATAATACAAAGCTACATCTCCGTCTTCTAATAATACGTAATCTTCTCTTGTGTAGTCCACAATGTCTGTATTGTATAAGTAATTAATGTTAGAATAATTAAGGGTATCATCCTCTAAAAATATATAATCAAGATTTAATATT
>NW_017537213.1:144449-148642 GCF_001853355.1 Bactrocera latifrons | reverse complement strand
TAAGCTTTTATAAAATAAAATAAAATAAATAAAAAAAAATAAGTAATAATTTATTTATTTAGTTGCTACTTACAATCATCGCATTTATTTTCGATTTAGATAAAAGTGTTTRTTTTCACATGGAGCAATAATTGCAACATGACAGACACTGCAGAGAATGGATTCGGATATTGGGAGCATTTCCTTAAAAATCAACGAAGCAGTGGGCTGCGCAATACCCAGTTGAAAATCATTTCCCACTGTTTGCTGATAGCTCCCATGAGCCAAAACTCTGAGGACGCAGCACAATTTTAACATCGGCGGTATTGACGACGATAGGTTAATCGTTAAGTTTTTGATATTCATAAAAATACTTCAACAATTTTTTTAAATAAAATTTATTATCAGTTTATGAATCAGTAATGACTTTCGTACTAGCGTGGATTCGTTTTTTGAATTATTTTTTTCCATTTTTAAGAATATTTGTAACAAGCCTCGTGTACAGATAAAAAATTCCATAGTTTCTTTAACCGAACATATTTTGAGAAACCAACCGATATGTCACAGTTGAAGCATAGGGCAAACTGTGAGAACGACACATTGCGACGTAGGAGTGACAAAAAACACTATCTTTATTTTTACTCTGCGGTCGCGACGTGTCACTCTCACAGTTACCCTATGCTTTGCATGTAACAAATACTTTTATTTCTCCAAATTTTCAAAAATGGTATTTAAAAACTCCAATTCGCGCAAAACTTCCTGCAAATTGTGTCAAAAGTGTAAAAGATATAGGGCGAAAATTAGTTTTTTCTATGGCTTTTAATAAGATGTCTTGTACTCTCAATATCCTCAAAAACAGTATTGTGAGAATTTTGGAAMTTCAGAATTTGCGTGGCTTCTAGTTCCTAAATTTTATATACTTAATATCGAAGATATTTTGTAAAAATTTACTTTTGTTCGAACCACCTCATGAAACTTGTAGGTAGGTAGATAAAGGGGGGCGGCAGAACATCCTTGGCCTCGGGCGCTCGAAGTTGTAGCTACGCCACTAGACTCGCCAATGCATTCGCTTCGCCAGTGACAATACCAGCATAAATACAGTGACTCACACGCCTAACCGGATGCGTGCCAATGATGACACCCTCCAATCATATAGTGAACATCTTAAAAGTTCATTTCATTTTTGAAAACTTAACAATAGTAGTAAATTCATTCGCTGCGTATAATTTAGAGAAATAACTCGCAACATACAAAATTCGTTTCACACTACTAATCGGAAAATTATAAGAAGTAACCTTCTACAAGTCACTGTACTTCTCATCGTTGTGGAATTTCACAAGAACAACCACTGAATATTCTTTTTTGTTTACTAGTGGTTACCGGTAAGTCTGTGAGTAAGCAACACGACAATATGACGCCTCCGCGGACTCATACTTGTACTGAAATTCGGAAGCTAATTATTCAGTTACGGGAAGAAGGAAAAACCATTAAAGATGTTTCGGAGACTGTGAAAAGGAGTACTTCAACTGTCTTTCATATTATAAAAAAGTTTGAAAAGGAAGATAGGACCAATAATATTAGTAGAGCTGGTCAAGGAAAGAAGCTAACACAAGCCGAAGAAAAGTTTATACTGAAAATTGTTGAAAAAATCCCTTTTTTCCGGTGGAAAATGTAAGAAATATATTGRAAAGTGGAAAAGAAAAGAAGGTTTCAGTCGAAACAATTCGCCGCACACTTAGAATCTTCGATTTACATGGTAGAGCAGTTGTAAAACAGGCGTTTGAATTTGTGAAATTGCATTTAAAAAGGCCTGATGAGTTCAGGCAAAGAGAAAATGGCATAATTTTGATTTAGTAATCATAAAACAGTATTATTACTGCTTTTTCAAGGTTCTTTTCACACACGATGTTAAGTTTAACTTGCAGGGTGGCGTCCCAACGATGCTTACTTGCCTAAATATACTAGGGCCAGTGTTTAAAAAACTGCAGTCGAATTAGCAGAAGTCGCAATATTGTTGCTATTCGCTACTTCAACTGCGAGCAATATCAAAAAGTATGCAATTGCTTTTGCTTCTGCTTCTGCTTCTGAAAAAATCAGAAGTCGCATGCTTTGACTGGCGAAAGCATAAGTCGCCGTTATTCGTTTTTCTGCTTTCTGCTTTGCTGTTGCTTTCGATCGTATACATAAGTTGCCCAACAGTTATCGACAATTTTCGACAGTCGTCGGCAGTGAAAGTCGCGAAAAGTAATGCATTCGGCTTTTTGCTACTTTTGATTTTTGTCGCTGTTGCTTTCGATCAGCAGCGTAAGTCGAAAAAAGCAAGAAGCGTCCGATTCGGAGAAGTCACCAGCAGTCGCCATCTTGTTTTTTTTTTTGCAATTAGAAACCTGCTAGAATCACTCGTGTTCAGCTATGGCGCCAAGTGCAGCGTGGAAATATTTTGAAAATAAAGCAGCCGAGGGTTTAGCAATATGCAATATATGCAAAAGYTCTCTCAAAAACAATAGACTGTCGAATTTAAAAACTCATTTAATAAAGCAGCACAAAGTTGACTTAAATTTAACTCTTGAAAATATTGAATCGTCATCAACTTCCTCGATTAAAACAGTACGAAAAAAAAAGATTAAAATTGAAGTCAATAAAAAACAACTGTTAAGATCTTACATTAGATTGGTAACGGAAGACAGCATTCCTTTTAATGTTTTAAATTCACCAAACATGAGGAATATTCTCGATCCAATTTGTGAAGGTCTTAAAACTGCGGATGGACAAATAATGAAATTAAATGCATTACACTGCAAAAATACTTTGAAAATAGTAGCAAATAATATAAGGAATCACATAACAAATGAACTGAAGAACAAATCATTATCTTTAAAAATAGACAGTGCAACCACGCGGTTAAATAAAATCAATCATTTTGGGATTGATTGAGTTGAAAGGTGCAGGATCAAGTGGAGCCAAAAACGTTGGAAGTGGTGAAAGTTCTTAATAAATATAATATTAATTTAAATCAAATAGTATCCATAACTTCTGATAACGGTGCGAATATGCTAAAAACAACAAATATTTTATCATTTGTTTCCGAACAAAATAATGAAAGGTACTACGAAGAGTGCACCAACGATGATTATATACAAGATATCGAGCTTATTGAAACAGTGCCCTATGTATTATTCAAGTTTGTCGTTGTGCTGCACATACTTACGTACTTACTCAATTGCAGAAATATGACAAAATACATGTCATATTTTGTATCGTGAAATATTTGAATTAAAAAAATTGAAAATGCCACAACTATGTAGATTGTCCAACCAGATGGGGATCTACTTACACAATGTTAAACAACTTGTTGGAAGCAAAAGATATTTTAAGTAAAATTGAATCTATTAAAAACAAATCGGATGAAGAGAATTTTGAACTAGATTCCTCGTTTTGGGATTTTATTGAGACATATTGCAATGTTTTGAGTCCCTTGCAAAAAACCATAAAAATATTTCAAGAGGAACAATGGCTCAAGCTTAAAATATCTACAGAAAAATTAGTAAAGGATACAAATCAGAATTTAACGAAAACTATTGGAAATGAAATTTTAAATTCTATTGAAAAACGAACAAAAATATTGTTTAATAACAAATTTATAGTTTCTTGCTTGTTTTAGGATCCACGTTTTCAACATATATTATCGCCGCAACAAAAAAATTACGCAATAAATTATTTAAAATCTATTTGGGATAGACTTAATAGTATTTATCCTACTGGCAATATGTGCTCAACTCCGAATTCCAGCTCTAATGAAATGCAGAACTATTTTTTTGATAACGAAGACGAAATGTTAGAAGCGTACTTATCTCAAGGCGTTAAATCAGAAGTCAATAGTACAAGCGATGTCTATTCAAAAATTGAAAACCTGAAACTTTCTTATCAAAGGATTGACATAAAAGTTTTGTCTTATTGGAAAGGAAAACAGTATACCAAAGAGAAATTATACGCAATTAGTAATGTGTGTTATGCCGTACCGCCAACTCAGGTAACTGAAAATAGCCTAATTAATTAATGTTTTCTCATTTATTTATTATTTTTATAACAGGTGTCGATTGAACGAGCTTCCTCTACTTTAAGACTGGTGTTTACCGACTATCGCAATCTATTAAGCCACGATGTTCTTGAGAATATATTGCTAGTAAAATTTTTTATTTTTTTTTTTTTTTTTT